>NW_027442554.1:0-292500 GCF_048569485.1 Anomaloglossus baeobatrachus
CCTCTGAATTTCCTGCACAGATCCTAATCTATTCTCATGCTCTGTCTTCACACTTAAAGCTGTTTCTGATATTGGTATGTTAAACTGACCTATCTCTGCTGTGTAATTAGTTATGTGTTGTCTTCTCTCCTGTGAGTTGTTTCCATACATGGTGTAACTCTTTGATCTGCTTCCTTCTCTCTTGCTCACCTGCTGTTCATCTTGTGTAATGAGACTGGTATAAATTTAGGGCATTAGGTCTGTGTACCTTGGTCTGTGTACTTCTACAAGTGCTTCATAAGTGCTCAGAAATATACCAGAAAGCAGAGATGTAATTCTGTGGAGTGACTTCTCCATGGTCATCATTCATCTATGATATTGACAATCCATCTGTCTCATTCACAGGTATGAACACTGTTCATTTGAATTGACCCTCTGAATTTCCTGCACAGATCCTAATCTATTCTCATGCTCTGTCTTCACACTTAAAGCTGTTTCTGATATTGGTATGTTAAACTGACCTATCTCTGCTGTGTAATTAGTTATGTGTTGTCTTCTCTCCTGTGAGTTGTTTCCATACATGGTGTAACTCTTTGATCTGCTTCCTTCTCTCTTGCTCACCTGCTGTTCATCTTGTGTAATGAGACTGGTATAAATTTAGGGCATTAGGTCTGTGTACCTTGGTCTGTGTACTTCTACAAGTGCTTCATAAGTGCTCAGAAATATACCAGAAAGCAGAGATGTAATTCTGTGGAGTGACTTCTCCATGGTCATCATTCATCTATGATATTGACAATCCATCTGTCTCATTCACAGGTATGAACACTGTTCATTTGAATTGACCCTCTGAATTTCCTGCACAGATCCTAATCTATTCTCATGCTCTGTCTTCACACTTAAAGCTGTTTCTGATATTGGTATGTTAAACTGACCTATCTCTGCTGTGTAATTAGTTATGTGTTGTCTTCTCTCCTGTGAGTTGTTTCCATACATGGTGTAACTCTTTGATCTGCTTCCTTCTCTCTTGCTCACCTGCTGTTCATCTTGTGTAATGAGACTGGTATAAATTTAGGGCATTAGGTCTGTGTACCTTGGTCTGTGTACTTCTACAAGTGCTTCATAAGTGCTCAGAAATATACCAGAAAGCAGAGATGTAATTCTGTGGAGTGACTTCTCCATGGTCATCATTCATCTATGATATTGACAATCCATCTGTCTCATTCACAGGTATGAACACTGTTCATTTGAATTGACCCTCTGAATTTCCTGCACAGATCCTAATCTATTCTCATGCTCTGTCTTCACACTTAAAGCTGTTTCTGATATTGGTATGTTAAACTGACCTATCTCTGCTGTGTAATTAGTTATGTGTTGTCTTCTCTCCTGTGAGTTGTTTCCATACATGGTGTAACTCTTTGATCTGCTTCCTTCTCTCTTGCTCACCTGCTGTTCATCTTGTGTAATGAGACTGGTATAAATTTAGGGCATTAGGTCTGTGTACCTTGGTCTGTGTACTTCTACAAGTGCTTCATAAGTGCTCAGAAATATACCAGAAAGCAGAGATGTAATTCTGTGGAGTGACTTCTCCATGGTCATCATTCATCTATGATATTGACAATCCATCTGTCTCATTCACAGGTATGAACACTGTTCATTTGAATTGACCCTCTGAATTTCCTGCACAGATCCTAATCTATTCTCATGCTCTGTCTTCACACTTAAAGCTGTTTCTGATATTGGTATGTTAAACTGACCTATCTCTGCTGTGTAATTAGTTATGTGTTGTCTTCTCTCCTGTGAGTTGTTTCCATACATGGTGTAACTCTTTGATCTGCTTCCTTCTCTCTTGCTCACCTGCTGTTCATCTTGTGTAATGAGACTGGTATAAATTTAGGGCATTAGGTCTGTGTACCTTGGTCTGTGTACTTCTACAAGTGCTTCATAAGTGCTCAGAAATATACCAGAAAGCAGAGATGTAATTCTGTGGAGTGACTTCTCCATGGTCATCATTCATCTATGATATTGACAATCCATCTGTCTCATTCACAGGTATGAACACTGTTCATTTGAATTGACCCTCTGAATTTCCTGCACAGATCCTAATCTATTCTCATGCTCTGTCTTCACACTTAAAGCTGTTTCTGATATTGGTATGTTAAACTGACCTATCTCTGCTGTGTAATTAGTTATGTGTTGTCTTCTCTCCTGTGAGTTGTTTCCATACATGGTGTAACTCTTTGATCTGCTTCCTTCTCTCTTGCTCACCTGCTGTTCATCTTGTGTAATGAGACTGGTATAAATTTAGGGCATTAGGTCTGTGTACCTTGGTCTGTGTACTTCTACAAGTGCTTCATAAGTGCTCAGAAATATACCAGAAAGCAGAGATGTAATTCTGTGGAGTGACTTCTCCATGGTCATCATTCATCTATGATATTGACAATCCATCTGTCTCATTCACAGGTATGAACACTGTTCATTTGAATTGACCCTCTGAATTTCCTGCACAGATCCTAATCTATTCTCATGCTCTGTCTTCACACTTAAAGCTGTTTCTGATATTGGTATGTTAAACTGACCTATCTCTGCTGTGTAATTAGTTATGTGTTGTCTTCTCTCCTGTGAGTTGTTTCCATACATGGTGTAACTCTTTGATCTGCTTCCTTCTCTCTTGCTCACCTGCTGTTCATCTTGTGTAATGAGACTGGTATAAATTTAGGGCATTAGGTCTGTGTACCTTGGTCTGTGTACTTCTACAAGTGCTTCATAAGTGCTCAGAAATATACCAGAAAGCAGAGATGTAATTCTGTGGAGTGACTTCTCCATGGTCATCATTCATCTATGATATTGACAATCCATCTGTCTCATTCACAGGTATGAACACTGTTCATTTGAATTGACCCTCTGAATTTCCTGCACAGATCCTAATCTATTCTCATGCTCTGTCTTCACACTTAAAGCTGTTTCTGATATTGGTATGTTAAACTGACCTATCTCTGCTGTGTAATTAGTTATGTGTTGTCTTCTCTCCTGTGAGTTGTTTCCATACATGGTGTAACTCTTTGATCTGCTTCCTTCTCTCTTGCTCACCTGCTGTTCATCTTGTGTAATGAGACTGGTATAAATTTAGGGCATTAGGTCTGTGTACCTTGGTCTGTGTACTTCTACAAGTGCTTCATAAGTGCTCAGAAATATACCAGAAAGCAGAGATGTAATTCTGTGGAGTGACTTCTCCATGGTCATCATTCATCTATGATATTGACAATCCATCTGTCTCATTCACAGGTATGAACACTGTTCATTTGAATTGACCCTCTGAATTTCCTGCACAGATCCTAATCTATTCTCATGCTCTGTCTTCACACTTAAAGCTGTTTCTGATATTGGTATGTTAAACTGACCTATCTCTGCTGTGTAATTAGTTATGTGTTGTCTTCTCTCCTGTGAGTTGTTTCCATACATGGTGTAACTCTTTGATCTGCTTCCTTCTCTCTTGCTCACCTGCTGTTCATCTTGTGTAATGAGACTGGTATAAATTTAGGGCATTAGGTCTGTGTACCTTGGTCTGTGTACTTCTACAAGTGCTTCATAAGTGCTCAGAAATATACCAGAAAGCAGAGATGTAATTCTGTGGAGTGACTTCTCCATGGTCATCATTCATCTATGATATTGACAATCCATCTGTCTCATTCACAGGTATGAACACTGTTCATTTGAATTGACCCTCTGAATTTCCTGCACAGATCCTAATCTATTCTCATGCTCTGTCTTCACACTTAAAGCTGTTTCTGATATTGGTATGTTAAACTGACCTATCTCTGCTGTGTAATTAGTTATGTGTTGTCTTCTCTCCTGTGAGTTGTTTCCATACATGGTGTAACTCTTTGATCTGCTTCCTTCTCTCTTGCTCACCTGCTGTTCATCTTGTGTAATGAGACTGGTATAAATTTAGGGCATTAGGTCTGTGTACCTTGGTCTGTGTACTTCTACAAGTGCTTCATACGTGCTCAGAAATATACCAGAAAGCAGAGATGTAATTCTGTGGAGTGACTTCTCCATGGTCATCATTCATCTATGATATTGACAATCCATCTGTCTCATTCACAGGTATGAACACTGTTCATTTGAATTGACCCTCTGAATTTCCTGCACAGATCCTAATCTATTCTCATGCTCTGTCTTCACACTTAAAGCTGTTTCTGATATTGGTATGTTAAACTGACCTATCTCTGCTGTGTAATTAGTTATGTGTTGTCTTCTCTCCTGTGAGTTGTTTCCATACATGGTGTAACTCTTTGATCTGCTTCCTTCTCTCTTGCTCACCTGCTGTTCATCTTGTGTAATGAGACTGGTATAAATTTAGGGCATTAGGTCTGTGTACCTTGGTCTGTGTACTTCTACAAGTGCTTCATAAGTGCTCAGAAATATACCAGAAAGCAGAGATGTAATTCTGTGGAGTGACTTCTCCATGGTCATCATTCATCTATGATATTGACAATCCATCTGTCTCATTCACAGGTATGAACACTGTTCATTTGAATTGACCCTCTGAATTTCCTGCACAGATCCTAATCTATTCTCATGCTCTGTCTTCACACTTAAAGCTGTTTCTGATATTGGTATGTTAAACTGACCTATCTCTGCTGTGTAATTAGTTATGTGTTGTCTTCTCTCCTGTGAGTTGTTTCCATACATGGTGTAACTCTTTGATCTGCTTCCTTCTCTCTTGCTCACCTGCTGTTCATCTTGTGTAATGAGACTGGTATAAATTTAGGGCATTAGGTCTGTGTACCTTGGTCTGTGTACTTCTACAAGTGCTTCATAAGTGCTCAGAAATATACCAGAAAGCAGAGATGTAATTCTGTGGAGTGACTTCTCCATGGTCATCATTCATCTATGATATTGACAATCCATCTGTCTCATTCACAGGTATGAACACTGTTCATTTGAATTGACCCTCTGAATTTCCTGCACAGATCCTAATCTATTCTCATGCTCTGTCTTCACACTTAAAGCTGTTTCTGATATTGGTATGTTAAACTGACCTATCTCTGCTGTGTAATTAGTTATGTGTTGTCTTCTCTCCTGTGAGTTGTTTCCATACATGGTGTAACTCTTTGATCTGCTTCCTTCTCTCTTGCTCACCTGCTGTTCATCTTGTGTAATGAGACTGGTATAAATTTAGGGCATTAGGTCTGTGTACCTTGGTCTGTGTACTTCTACAAGTGCTTCATAAGTGCTCAGAAATATACCAGAAAGCAGAGATGTAATTCTGTGGAGTGACTTCTCCATGGTCATCATTCATCTATGATATTGACAATCCATCTGTCTCATTCACAGGTATGAACACTGTTCATTTGAATTGACCCTCTGAATTTCCTGCACAGATCCTAATCTATTCTCATGCTCTGTCTTCACACTTAAAGCTGTTTCTGATATTGGTATGTTAAACTGACCTATCTCTGCTGTGTAATTAGTTATGTGTTGTCTTCTCTCCTGTGAGTTGTTTCCATACATGGTGTAACTCTTTGATCTGCTTCCTTCTCTCTTGCTCACCTGCTGTTCATCTTGTGTAATGAGACTGGTATAAATTTAGGGCATTAGGTCTGTGTACCTTGGTCTGTGTACTTCTACAAGTGCTTCATAAGTGCTCAGAAATATACCAGAAAGCAGAGATGTAATTCTGTGGAGTGACTTCTCCATGGTCATCATTCATCTATGATATTGACAATCCATCTGTCTCATTCACAGGTATGAACACTGTTCATTTGAATTGACCCTCTGAATTTCCTGCACAGATCCTAATCTATTCTCATGCTCTGTCTTCACACTTAAAGCTGTTTCTGATATTGGTATGTTAAACTGACCTATCTCTGCTGTGTAATTAGTTATGTGTTGTCTTCTCTCCTGTGAGTTGTTTCCATACATGGTGTAACTCTTTGATCTGCTTCCTTCTCTCTTGCTCACCTGCTGTTCATCTTGTGTAATGAGACTGGTATAAATTTAGGGCATTAGGTCTGTGTACCTTGGTCTGTGTACTTCTACAAGTGCTTCATAAGTGCTCAGAAATATACCAGAAAGCAGAGATGTAATTCTGTGGAGTGACTTCTCCATGGTCATCATTCATCTATGATATTGACAATCCATCTGTCTCATTCACAGGTATGAACACTGTTCATTTGAATTGACCCTCTGAATTTCCTGCACAGATCCTAATCTATTCTCATGCTCTGTCTTCACACTTAAAGCTGTTTCTGATATTGGTATGTTAAACTGACCTATCTCTGCTGTGTAATTAGTTATGTGTTGTCTTCTCTCCTGTGAGTTGTTTCCATACATGGTGTAACTCTTTGATCTGCTTCCTTCTCTCTTGCTCACCTGCTGTTCATCTTGTGTAATGAGACTGGTATAAATTTAGGGCATTAGGTCTGTGTACCTTGGTCTGTGTACTTCTACAAGTGCTTCATAAGTGCTCAGAAATATACCAGAAAGCAGAGATGTAATTCTGTGGAGTGACTTCTCCATGGTCATCATTCATCTATGATATTGACAATCCATCTGTCTCATTCACAGGTATGAACACTGTTCATTTGAATTGACCCTCTGAATTTCCTGCACAGATCCTAATCTATTCTCATGCTCTGTCTTCACACTTAAAGCTGTTTCTGATATTGGTATGTTAAACTGACCTATCTCTGCTGTGTAATTAGTTATGTGTTGTCTTCTCTCCTGTGAGTTGTTTCCATACATGGTGTAACTCTTTGATCTGCTTCCTTCTCTCTTGCTCACCTGCTGTTCATCTTGTGTAATGAGACTGGTATAAATTTAGGGCATTAGGTCTGTGTACCTTGGTCTGTGTACTTCTACAAGTGCTTCATAAGTGCTCAGAAATATACCAGAAAGCAGAGATGTAATTCTGTGGAGTGACTTCTCCATGGTCATCATTCATCTATGATATTGACAATCCATCTGTCTCATTCACAGGTATGAACACTGTTCATTTGAATTGACCCTCTGAATTTCCTGCACAGATCCTAATCTATTCTCATGCTCTGTCTTCACACTTAAAGCTGTTTCTGATATTGGTATGTTAAACTGACCTATCTCTGCTGTGTAATTAGTTATGTGTTGTCTTCTCTCCTGTGAGTTGTTTCCATACATGGTGTAACTCTTTGATCTGCTTCCTTCTCTCTTGCTCACCTGCTGTTCATCTTGTGTAATGAGACTGGTATAAATTTAGGGCATTAGGTCTGTGTACCTTGGTCTGTGTACTTCTACAAGTGCTTCATAAGTGCTCAGAAATATACCAGAAAGCAGAGATGTAATTCTGTGGAGTGACTTCTCCATGGTCATCATTCATCTATGATATTGACAATCCATCTGTCTCATTCACAGGTATGAACACTGTTCATTTGAATTGACCCTCTGAATTTCCTGCACAGATCCTAATCTATTCTCATGCTCTGTCTTCACACTTAAAGCTGTTTCTGATATTGGTATGTTAAACTGACCTATCTCTGCTGTGTAATTAGTTATGTGTTGTCTTCTCTCCTGTGAGTTGTTTCCATACATGGTGTAACTCTTTGATCTGCTTCCTTCTCTCTTGCTCACCTGCTGTTCATCTTGTGTAATGAGACTGGTATAAATTTAGGGCATTAGGTCTGTGTACCTTGGTCTGTGTACTTCTACAAGTGCTTCATAAGTGCTCAGAAATATACCAGAAAGCAGAGATGTAATTCTGTGGAGTGACTTCTCCATGGTCATCATTCATCTATGATATTGACAATCCATCTGTCTCATTCACAGGTATGAACACTGTTCATTTGAATTGACCCTCTGAATTTCCTGCACAGATCCTAATCTATTCTCATGCTCTGTCTTCACACTTAAAGCTGTTTCTGATATTGGTATGTTAAACTGACCTATCTCTGCTGTGTAATTAGTTATGTGTTGTCTTCTCTCCTGTGAGTTGTTTCCATACATGGTGTAACTCTTTGATCTGCTTCCTTCTCTCTTGCTCACCTGCTGTTCATCTTGTGTAATGAGACTGGTATAAATTTAGGGCATTAGGTCTGTGTACCTTGGTCTGTGTACTTCTACAAGTGCTTCATAAGTGCTCAGAAATATACCAGAAAGCAGAGATGTAATTCTGTGGAGTGACTTCTCCATGGTCATCATTCATCTATGATATTGACAATCCATCTGTCTCATTCACAGGTATGAACACTGTTCATTTGAATTGACCCTCTGAATTTCCTGCACAGATCCTAATCTATTCTCATGCTCTGTCTTCACACTTAAAGCTGTTTCTGATATTGGTATGTTAAACTGACCTATCTCTGCTGTGTAATTAGTTATGTGTTGTCTTCTCTCCTGTGAGTTGTTTCCATACATGGTGTAACTCTTTGATCTGCTTCCTTCTCTCTTGCTCACCTGCTGTTCATCTTGTGTAATGAGACTGGTATAAATTTAGGCCATTAGGTCTGTGTACCTTGGTCTGTGTACTTCTACAAGTGCTTCATAAGTGCTCAGAAATATACCAGAAAGCAGAGATGTAATTCTGTGGAGTGACTTCTCCATGGTCATCATTCATCTATGATATTGACAATCCATCTGTCTCATTCACAGGTATGAACACTGTTCATTTGAATTGACCCTCTGAATTTCCTGCACAGATCCTAATCTATTCTCATGCTCTGTCTTCACACTTAAAGCTGTTTCTGATATTGGTATGTTAAACTGACCTATCTCTGCTGTGTAATTAGTTATGTGTTGTCTTCTCTCCTGTGAGTTGTTTCCATACATGGTGTAACTCTTTGATCTGCTTCCTTCTCTCTTGCTCACCTGCTGTTCATCTTGTGTAATGAGACTGGTATAAATTTAGGGCATTAGGTCTGTGTACCTTGGTCTGTGTACTTCTACAAGTGCTTCATAAGTGCTCAGAAATATACCAGAAAGCAGAGATGTAATTCTGTGGAGTGACTTCTCCATGGTCATCATTCATCTATGATATTGACAATCCATCTGTCTCATTCACAGGTATGAACACTGTTCATTTGAATTGACCCTCTGAATTTCCTGCACAGATCCTAATCTATTCTCATGCTCTGTCTTCACACTTAAAGCTGTTTCTGATATTGGTATGTTAAACTGACCTATCTCTGCTGTGTAATTAGTTATGTGTTGTCTTCTCTCCTGTGAGTTGTTTCCATACATGGTGTAACTCTTTGATCTGCTTCCTTCTCTCTTGCTCACCTGCTGTTCATCTTGTGTAATGAGACTGGTATAAATTTAGGGCATTAGGTCTGTGTACCTTGGTCTGTGTACTTCTACAAGTGCTTCATAAGTGCTCAGAAATATACCAGAAAGCAGAGATGTAATTCTGTGGAGTGACTTCTCCATGGTCATCATTCATCTATGATATTGACAATCCATCTGTCTCATTCACAGGTATGAACACTGTTCATTTGAATTGACCCTCTGAACTTCCTGCACAGATCCTAATCTATTCTCATGCTCTGTCTTCACACTTAAAGCTGTTTCTGATATTGGTATGTTAAACTGACCTATCTCTGCTGTGTAATTAGTTATGTGTTGTCTTCTCTCCTGTGAGTTGTTTCCATACATGGTGTAACTCTTTGATCTGCTTCCTTCTCTCTTGCTCACCTGCTGTTCATCTTGTGTAATGAGACTGGTATAAATTTAGGGCATTAGGTCTGTGTACCTTGGTCTGTGTACTTCTACAAGTGCTTCATAAGTGCTCAGAAATATACCAGAAAGCAGAGATGTAATTCTGTGGAGTGACTTCTCCATGGTCATCATTCATCTATGATATTGACAATCCATCTGTCTCATTCACAGGTATGAACACTGTTCATTTGAATTGACCCTCTGAATTTCCTGCACAGATCCTAATCTATTCTCATGCTCTGTCTTCACACTTAAAGCTGTTTCTGATATTGGTATGTTAAACTGACCTATCTCTGCTGTGTAATTAGTTATGTGTTGTCTTCTCTCCTGTGAGTTGTTTCCATACATGGTGTAACTCTTTGATCTGCTTCCTTCTCTCTTGCTCACCTGCTGTTCATCTTGTGTAATGAGACTGGTATAAATTTAGGGCATTAGGTCTGTGTACCTTGGTCTGTGTACTTCTACAAGTGCTTCATAAGTGCTCAGAAATATACCAGAAAGCAGAGATGTAATTCTGTGGAGTGACTTCTCCATGGTCATCATTCATCTATGATATTGACAATCCATCTGTCTCATTCACAGGTATGAACACTGTTCATTTGAATTGACCCTCTGAATTTCCTGCACAGATCCTAATCTATTCTCATGCTCTGTCTTCACACTTAAAGCTGTTTCTGATATTGGTATGTTAAACTGACCTATCTCTGCTGTGTAATTAGTTATGTGTTGTCTTCTCTCCTGTGAGTTGTTTCCATACATGGTGTAACTCTTTGATCTGCTTCCTTCTCTCTTGCTCACCTGCTGTTCATCTTGTGTAATGAGACTGGTATAAATTTAGGGCATTAGGTCTGTGTACCTTGGTCTGTGTACTTCTACAAGTGCTTCATAAGTGCTCAGAAATATACCAGAAAGCAGAGATGTAATTCTGTGGAGTGACTTCTCCATGGTCATCATTCATCTATGATATTGACAATCCATCTGTCTCATTCACAGGTATGAACACTGTTCATTTGAATTGACCCTCTGAATTTCCTGCACAGATCCTAATCTATTCTCATGCTCTGTCTTCACACTTAAAGCTGTTTCTGATATTGGTATGTTAAACTGACCTATCTCTGCTGTGTAATTAGTTATGTGTTGTCTTCTCTCCTGTGAGTTGTTTCCATACATGGTGTAACTCTTTGATCTGCTTCCTTCTCTCTTGCTCACCTGCTGTTCATCTTGTGTAATGAGACTGGTATAAATTTAGGGCATTAGGTCTGTGTACCTTGGTCTGTGTACTTCTACAAGTGCTTCATAAGTGCTCAGAAATATACCAGAAAGCAGAGATGTAATTCTGTGGAGTGACTTCTCCATGGTCATCATTCATCTATGATATTGACAATCCATCTGTCTCATTCACAGGTATGAACACTGTTCATTTGAATTGACCCTCTGAATTTCCTGCACAGATCCTAATCTATTCTCATGCTCTGTCTTCACACTTAAAGCTGTTTCTGATATTGGTATGTTAAACTGACCTATCTCTGCTGTGTAATTAGTTATGTGTTGTCTTCTCTCCTGTGAGTTGTTTCCATACATGGTGTAACTCTTTGATCTGCTTCCTTCTCTCTTGCTCACCTGCTGTTCATCTTGTGTAATGAGACTGGTATAAATTTAGGGCATTAGGTCTGTGTACCTTGGTCTGTGTACTTCTACAAGTGCTTCATAAGTGCTCAGAAATATACCAGAAAGCAGAGATGTAATTCTGTGGAGTGACTTCTCCATGGTCATCATTCATCTATGATATTGACAATCCATCTGTCTCATTCACAGGTATGAACACTGTTCATTTGAATTGACCCTCTGAATTTCCTGCACAGATCCTAATCTATTCTCATGCTCTGTCTTCACACTTAAAGCTGTTTCTGATATTGGTATGTTAAACTGACCTATCTCTGCTGTGTAATTAGTTATGTGTTGTCTTCTCTCCTGTGAGTTGTTTCCATACATGGTGTAACTCTTTGATCTGCTTCCTTCTCTCTTGCTCACCTGCTGTTCATCTTGTGTAATGAGACTGGTATAAATTTAGGGCATTAGGTCTGTGTACCTTGGTCTGTGTACTTCTACAAGTGCTTCATAAGTGCTCAGAAATATACCAGAAAGCAGAGATGTAATTCTGTGGAGTGACTTCTCCATGGTCATCATTCATCTATGATATTGACAATCCATCTGTCTCATTCACAGGTATGAACACTGTTCATTTGAATTGACCCTCTGAATTTCCTGCACAGATCCTAATCTATTCTCATGCTCTGTCTTCACACTTAAAGCTGTTTCTGATATTGGTATGTTAAACTGACCTATCTCTGCTGTGTAATTAGTTATGTGTTGTCTTCTCTCCTGTGAGTTGTTTCCATACATGGTGTAACTCTTTGATCTGCTTCCTTCTCTCTTGCTCACCTGCTGTTCATCTTGTGTAATGAGACTGGTATAAATTTAGGGCATTAGGTCTGTGTACCTTGGTCTGTGTACTTCTACAAGTGCTTCATAAGTGCTCAGAAATATACCAGAAAGCAGAGATGTAATTCTGTGGAGTGACTTCTCCATGGTCATCATTCATCTATGATATTGACAATCCATCTGTCTCATTCACAGGTATGAACACTGTTCATTTGAATTGACCCTCTGAATTTCCTGCACAGATCCTAATCTATTCTCATGCTCTGTCTTCACACTTAAAGCTGTTTCTGATATTGGTATGTTAAACTGACCTATCTCTGCTGTGTAATTAGTTATGTGTTGTCTTCTCTCCTGTGAGTTGTTTCCATACATGGTGTAACTCTTTGATCTGCTTCCTTCTCTCTTGCTCACCTGCTGTTCATCTTGTGTAATGAGACTGGTATAAATTTAGGGCATTAGGTCTGTGTACCTTGGTCTGTGTACTTCTACAAGTGCTTCATAAGTGCTCAGAAATATACCAGAAAGCAGAGATGTAATTCTGTGGAGTGACTTCTCCATGGTCATCATTCATCTATGATATTGACAATCCATCTGTCTCATTCACAGGTATGAACACTGTTCATTTGAATTGACCCTCTGAATTTCCTGCACAGATCCTAATCTATTCTCATGCTCTGTCTTCACACTTAAAGCTGTTTCTGATATTGGTATGTTAAACTGACCTATCTCTGCTGTGTAATTAGTTATGTGTTGTCTTCTCTCCTGTGAGTTGTTTCCATACATGGTGTAACTCTTTGATCTGCTTCCTTCTCTCTTGCTCACCTGCTGTTCATCTTGTGTAATGAGACTGGTATAAATTTAGGGCATTAGGTCTGTGTACCTTGGTCTGTGTACTTCTACAAGTGCTTCATAAGTGCTCAGAAATATACCAGAAAGCAGAGATGTAATTCTGTGGAGTGACTTCTCCATGGTCATCATTCATCTATGATATTGACAATCCATCTGTCTCATTCACAGGTATGAACACTGTTCATTTGAATTGACCCTCTGAATTTCCTGCACAGATCCTAATCTATTCTCATGCTCTGTCTTCACACTTAAAGCTGTTTCTGATATTGGTATGTTAAACTGACCTATCTCTGCTGTGTAATTAGTTATGTGTTGTCTTCTCTCCTGTGAGTTGTTTCCATACATGGTGTAACTCTTTGATCTGCTTCCTTCTCTCTTGCTCACCTGCTGTTCATCTTGTGTAATGAGACTGGTATAAATTTAGGCCATTAGGTCTGTGTACCTTGGTCTGTGTACTTCTACAAGTGCTTCATAAGTGCTCAGAAATATACCAGAAAGCAGAGATGTAATTCTGTGGAGTGACTTCTCCATGGTCATCATTCATCTATGATATTGACAATCCATCTGTCTCATTCACAGGTATGAACACTGTTCATTTGAATTGACCCTCTGAATTTCCTGCACAGATCCTAATCTATTCTCATGCTCTGTCTTCACACTTAAAGCTGTTTCTGATATTGGTATGTTAAACTGACCTATCTCTGCTGTGTAATTAGTTATGTGTTGTCTTCTCTCCTGTGAGTTGTTTCCATACATGGTGTAACTCTTTGATCTGCTTCCTTCTCTCTTGCTCACCTGCTGTTCATCTTGTGTAATGAGACTGGTATAAATTTAGGCCATTAGGTCTGTGTACCTTGGTCTGTGTACTTCTACAAGTGCTTCATAAGTGCTCAGAAATATACCAGAAAGCAGAGATGTAATTCTGTGGAGTGACTTCTCCATGGTCATCATTCATCTATGATATTGACAATCCATCTGTCTCATTCACAGGTATGAACACTGTTCATTTGAATTGACCCTCTGAATTTCCTGCACAGATCCTAATCTATTCTCATGCTCTGTCTTCACACTTAAAGCTGTTTCTGATATTGGTATGTTAAACTGACCTATCTCTGCTGTGTAATTAGTTATGTGTTGTCTTCTCTCCTGTGAGTTGTTTCCATACATGGTGTAACTCTTTGATCTGCTTCCTTTTCTCTTGCTCACCTGCTGTTCATCTTGTGTAATGAGACTGGTATAAATTTAGGCCATTAGGTCTGTGTACCTTGGTCTGTGTACTTCTACAAGTGCTTCATAAGTGCTCAGAAATATACCAGAAAGCAGAGATGTAATTCTGTGGAGTGACTTCTCCATGGTCATCATTCATCTATGATATTGACAATCCATCTGTCTCATTCACAGGTATGAACACTGTTCATTTGAATTGACCCTCTGAATTTCCTGCACAGATCCTAATCTATTCTCATGCTCTGTCTTCACACTTAAAGCTGTTTCTGATATTGGTATGTTAAACTGACCTATCTCTGCTGTGTAATTAGTTATGTGTTGTCTTCTCTCCTGTGAGTTGTTTCCATACATGGTGTAACTCTTTGATCTGCTTCCTTTTCTCTTGCTCACCTGCTGTTCATCTTGTGTAATGAGACTGGTATAAATTTAGGGCATTAGGTCTGTGTACCTTGGTCTGTGTACTTCTACAAGTGCTTCATAAGTGCTCAGAAATATACCAGAAAGCAGAGATGTAATTCTGTGGAGTGACTTCTCCATGGTCATCATTCATCTATGATATTGACAATCCATCTGTCTCATTCACAGGTATGAACACTGTTCATTTGAATTGACCCTCTGAATTTCCTGCACAGATCCTAATCTATTCTCATGCTCTGTCTTCACACTTAAAGCTGTTTCTGATATTGGTATGTTAAACTGACCTATCTCTGCTGTGTAATTAGTTATGTGTTGTCTTCTCTCCTGTGAGTTGTTTCCATACATGGTGTAACTCTTTGATCTGCTTCCTTTTCTCTTGCTCACCTGCTGTTCATCTTGTGTAATGAGACTGGTATAAATTTAGGCCATTAGGTCTGTGTACCTTGGTCTGTGTACTTCTACAAGTGCTTCATAAGTGCTCAGAAATATACCAGAAAGCAGAGATGTAATTCAGTGGAGTGACTTCTCCATGGTCATCATTCATCTATGATATTGACAATCCATCTGTCTCATTCACAGGTATGAACACTGTTCATTTGAATTGACCCTCTGAATTTCCTGCACAGATCCTAATCTATTCTCATGCTCTGTCTTCACACTTAAAGCTGTTTCTGATATTGGTATGTTAAACTGACCTATCTCTGCTGTGTAATTAGTTATGTGTTGTCTTCTCTCCTGTGAGTTGTTTCCATACATGGTGTAACTCTTTGATCTGCTTCCTTCTCTCTTGCTCACCTGCTGTTCATCTTGTGTAATGAGACTGGTATAAATTTAGGCCATTAGGTCTGTGTACCTTGGTCTGTGTACTTCTACAAGTGCTTCATAAGTGCTCAGAAATATACCAGAAAGCAGAGATGTAATTCTGTGGAGTGACTTCTCCATGGTCATCATTCATCTATGATATTGACAATCCATCTGTCTCATTCACAGGTATGAACACTGTTCATTTGAATTGACCCTCTGAATTTCCTGCACAGATCCTAATCTATTCTCATGCTCTGTCTTCACACTTAAAGCTGTTTCTGATATTGGTATGTTAAACTGACCTATCTCTGCTGTGTAATTAGTTATGTGTTGTCTTCTCTCCTGTGAGTTGTTTCCATACATGGTGTAACTCTTTGATCTGCTTCCTTTTCTCTTGCTCACCTGCTGTTCATCTTGTGTAATGAGACTGGTATAAATTTAGGCCATTAGGTCTGTGTACCTTGGTCTGTGTACTTCTACAAGTGCTTCATAAGTGCTCAGAAATATACCAGAAAGCAGAGATGTAATTCTGTGGAGTGACTTCTCCATGGTCATCATTCATCTATGATATTGACAATCCATCTGTCTCATTCACAGGTATGAACACTGTTCATTTGAATTGACCCTCTGAATTTCCTGCACAGATCCTAATCTATTCTCATGCTCTGTCTTCACACTTAAAGCTGTTTCTGATATTGGTATGTTAAACTGACCTATCTCTGCTGTGTAATTAGTTATGTGTTGTCTTCTCTCCTGTGAGTTGTTTCCATACATGGTGTAACTCTTTGATCTGCTTCCTTTTCTCTTGCTCACCTGCTGTTCATCTTGTGTAATGAGACTGGTATAAATTTAGGCCATTAGGTCTGTGTACCTTGGTCTGTGTACTTCTACAAGTGCTTCATAAGTGCTCAGAAATATACCAGAAAGCAGAGATGTAATTCTGTGGAGTGACTTCTCCATGGTCATCATTCATCTATGATATTGACAATCCATCTGTCTCATTCACAGGTATGAACACTGTTCATTTGAATTGACCCTCTGAATTTCCTGCACAGATCCTAATCTATTCTCATGCTCTGTCTTCACACTTAAAGCTGTTTCTGATATTGGTATGTTAAACTGACCTATCTCTGCTGTGTAATTAGTTATGTGTTGTCTTCTCTCCTGTGAGTTGTTTCCATACATGGTGTAACTCTTTGATCTGCTTCCTTCTCTCTTGCTCACCTGCTGTTCATCTTGTGTAATGAGACTGGTATAAATTTAGGCCATTAGGTCTGTGTACCTTGGTCTGTGTACTTCTACAAGTGCTTCATAAGTGCTCAGAAATATACCAGAAAGCAGAGATGTAATTCTGTGGAGTGAATTCTCCATGGTCATCATTCATCTATGATATTGACAATCCATCTGTCTCATTCACAGGTATGAACACTGTTCATTTGAATTGACCCTCTGAATTTCCTGCACAGATCCTAATCTATTCTCATGCTCTGTCTTCACACTTAAAGCTGTTTCTGATATTGGTATGTTAAACTGACCTATCTCTGCTGTGTAATTAGTTATGTGTTGTCTTCTCTCCTGTGAGTTGTTTCCATACATGGTGTAACTCTTTGATCTGCTTCCTTTTCTCTTGCTCACCTGCTGTTCATCTTGTGTAATGAGACTGGTATAAATTTAGGCCATTAGGTCTGTGTACCTTGGTCTGTGTACTTCTACAAGTGCTTCATAAGTGCTCAGAAATATACCAGAAAGCAGAGATGTAATTCTGTGGAGTGACTTCTCCATGGTCATCATTCATCTATGATATTGACAATCCATCTGTCTCATTCACAGGTATGAACACTGTTCATTTGAATTGACCCTCTGAATTTCCTGCACAGATCCTAATCTATTCTCATGCTCTGTCTTCACACTTAAAGCTGTTTCTGATATTGGTATGTTAAACTGACCTATCTCTGCTGTGTAATTAGTTATGTGTTGTCTTCTCTCCTGTGAGTTGTTTCCATACATGGTGTAACTCTTTGATCTGCTTCCTTTTCTCTTGCTCACCTGCTGTTCATCTTGTGTAATGAGACTGGTATAAATTTAGGCCATTAGGTCTGTGTACCTTGGTCTGTGTACTTCTACAAGTGCTTCATAAGTGCTCAGAAATATACCAGAAAGCAGAGATGTAATTCTGTGGAGTGACTTCTCCATGGTCATCATTCATCTATGATATTGACAATCCATCTGTCTCATTCACAGGTATGAACACTGTTCATTTGAATTGACCCTCTGAATTTCCTGCACAGATCCTAATCTATTCTCATGCTCTGTCTTCACACTTAAAGCTGTTTCTGATATTGGTATGTTAAACTGACCTATCTCTGCTGTGTAATTAGTTATGTGTTGTCTTCTCTCCTGTGAGTTGTTTCCATACATGGTGTAACTCTTTGATCTGCTTCCTTTTCTCTTGCTCACCTGCTGTTCATCTTGTGTAATGAGACTGGTATAAATTTAGGCCATTAGGTCTGTGTACCTTGGTCTGTGTACTTCTACAAGTGCTTCATAAGTGCTCAGAAATATACCAGAAAGCAGAGATGTAATTCTGTGGAGTGACTTCTCCATGGTCATCATTCATCTATGATATTGACAATCCATCTGTCTCATTCACAGGTATGAACACTGTTCATTTGAATTGACCCTCTGAATTTCCTGCACAGATCCTAATCTATTCTCATGCTCTGTCTTCACACTTAAAGCTGTTTCTGATATTGGTATGTTAAACTGACCTATCTCTGCTGTGTAATTAGTTATGTGTTGTCTTCTCTCCTGTGAGTTGTTTCCATACATGGTGTAACTCTTTGATCTGCTTCCTTTTCTCTTGCTCACCTGCTGTTCATCTTGTGTAATGAGACTGGTATAAATTTAGGCCATTAGGTCTGTGTACCTTGGTCTGTGTACTTCTACAAGTGCTTCATAAGTGCTCAGAAATATACCAGAAAGCAGAGATGTAATTCTGTGGAGTGACTTCTCCATGGTCATCATTCATCTATGATATTGACAATCCATCTGTCTCATTCACAGGTATGAACACTGTTCATTTGAATTGACCCTCTGAATTTCCTGCACAGATCCTAATCTATTCTCATGCTCTGTCTTCACACTTAAAGCTGTTTCTGATATTGGTATGTTAAACTGACCTATCTCTGCTGTGTAATTAGTTATGTGTTGTCTTCTCTCCTGTGAGTTGTTTCCATACATGGTGTAACTCTTTGATCTGCTTCCTTCTCTCTTGCTCACCTGCTGTTCATCTTGTGTAATGAGACTGGTATAAATTTAGGCCATTAGGTCTGTGTACCTTGGTCTGTGTACTTCTACAAGTGCTTCATAAGTGCTCAGAAATATACCAGAAAGCAGAGATGTAATTCTGTGGAGTGACTTCTCCATGGTCATCATTCATCTATGATATTGACAATCCATCTGTCTCATTCACAGGTATGAACACTGTTCATTTGAATTGACCCTCTGAATTTCCTGCACAGATCCTAATCTATTCTCATGCTCTGTCTTCACACTTAAAGCTGTTTCTGATATTGGTATGTTAAACTGACCTATCTCTGCTGTGTAATTAGTTATGTGTTGTCTTCTCTCCTGTGAGTTGTTTCCATACATGGTGTAACTCTTTGATCTGCTTCCTTTTCTCTTGCTCACCTGCTGTTCATCTTGTGTAATGAGACTGGTATAAATTTAGGCCATTAGGTCTGTGTACCTTGGTCTGTGTACTTCTACAAGTGCTTCATAAGTGCTCAGAAATATACCAGAAAGCAGAGATGTAATTCTGTGGAGTGACTTCTCCATGGTCATCATTCATCTATGATATTGACAATCCATCTGTCTCATTCACAGGTATGAACACTGTTCATTTGAATTGACCCTCTGAATTTCCTGCACAGATCCTAATCTATTCTCATGCTCTGTCTTCACACTTAAAGCTGTTTCTGATATTGGTATGTTAAACTGACCTATCTCTGCTGTGTAATTAGTTATGTGTTGTCTTCTCTCCTGTGAGTTGTTTCCATACATGGTGTAACTCTTTGATCTGCTTCCTTTTCTCTTGCTCACCTGCTGTTCATCTTGTGTAATGAGACTGGTATAAATTTAGGCCATTAGGTCTGTGTACCTTGGTCTGTGTACTTCTACAAGTGCTTCATAAGTGCTCAGAAATATACCAGAAAGCAGAGATGTAATTCTGTGGAGTGACTTCTCCATGGTCATCATTCATCTATGATATTGACAATCCATCTGTCTCATTCACAGGTATGAACACTGTTCATTTGAATTGACCCTCTGAATTTCCTGCACAGATCCTAATCTATTCTCATGCTCTGTCTTCACACTTAAAGCTGTTTCTGATATTGGTATGTTAAACTGACCTATCTCTGCTGTGTAATTAGTTATGTGTTGTCTTCTCTCCTGTGAGTTGTTTCCATACATGGTGTAACTCTTTGATCTGCTTCCTTTTCTCTTGCTCACCTGCTGTTCATCTTGTGTAATGAGACTGGTATAAATTTAGGCCATTAGGTCTGTGTACCTTGGTCTGTGTACTTCTACAAGTGCTTCATAAGTGCTCAGAAATATACCAGAAAGCAGAGATGTAATTCTGTGGAGTGACTTCTCCATGGTCATCATTCATCTATGATATTGACAATCCATCTGTCTCATTCACAGGTATGAACACTGTTCATTTGAATTGACCCTCTGAATTTCCTGCACAGATCCTAATCTATTCTCATGCTCTGTCTTCACACTTAAAGCTGTTTCTGATATTGGTATGTTAAACTGACCTATCTCTGCTGTGTAATTAGTTATGTGTTGTCTTCTCTCCTGTGAGTTGTTTCCATACATGGTGTAACTCTTTGATCTGCTTCCTTCTCTCTTGCTCACCTGCTGTTCATCTTGTGTAATGAGACTGGTATAAATTTAGGCCATTAGGTCTGTAGTACCTTGGTCTGTGTACTTCTACAAGTGCTTCATAAGTGCTCAGAAATATACCAGAAAGCAGAGATGTAATTCTGTGGAGTGACTTCTCCATGGTCATCATTCATCTATGATATTGACAATCCATCTGTCTCATTCACAGGTATGAACACTGTTCATTTGAATTGACCCTCTGAATTTCCTGCACAGATCCTAATCTATTCTCATGCTCTGTCTTCACACTTAAAGCTGTTTCTGATATTGGTATGTTAAACTGACCTATCTCTGCTGTGTAATTAGTTATGTGTTGTCTTCTCTCCTGTGAGTTGTTTCCATACATGGTGTAACTCTTTGATCTGCTTCCTTTTCTCTTGCTCACCTGCTGTTCATCTTGTGTAATGAGACTGGTATAAATTTAGGCCATTAGGTCTGTGTACCTTGGTCTGTGTACTTCTACAAGTGCTTCATAAGTGCTCAGAAATATACCAGAAAGCAGAGATGTAATTCAGTGGAGTGACTTCTCCATGGTCATCATTCATCTATGATATTGACAATCCATCTGTCTCATTCACAGGTATGAACACTGTTCATTTGAATTGACCCTCTGAATTTCCTGCACAGATCCTAATCTATTCTCATGCTCTGTCTTCACACTTAAAGCTGTTTCTGATATTGGTATGTTAAACTGACCTATCTCTGCTGTGTAATTAGTTATGTGTTGTCTTCTCTCCTGTGAGTTGTTTCCATACATGGTGTAACTCTTTGATCTGCTTCCTTCTCTCTTGCTCACCTGCTGTTCATCTTGTGTAATGAGACTGGTATAAATTTAGGCCATTAGGTCTGTGTACCTTGGTCTGTGTACTTCTACAAGTGCTTCATAAGTGCTCAGAAATATACCAGAAAGCAGAGATGTAATTCTGTGGAGTGACTTCTCCATGGTCATCATTCATCTATGATATTGACAATCCATCTGTCTCATTCACAGGTATGAACACTGTTCATTTGAATTGACCCTCTGAATTTCCTGCACAGATCCTAATCTATTCTCATGCTCTGTCTTCACACTTAAAGCTGTTTCTGATATTGGTATGTTAAACTGACCTATCTCTGCTGTGTAATTAGTTATGTGTTGTCTTCTCTCCTGTGAGTTGTTTCCATACATGGTGTAACTCTTTGATCTGCTTCCTTTTCTCTTGCTCACCTGCTGTTCATCTTGTGTAATGAGACTGGTATAAATTTAGGCCATTAGGTCTGTGTACCTTGGTCTGTGTACTTCTACAAGTGCTTCATAAGTGCTCAGAAATATACCAGAAAGCAGAGATGTAATTCTGTGGAGTGACTTCTCCATGGTCATCATTCATCTATGATATTGACAATCCATCTGTCTCATTCACAGGTATGAACACTGTTCATTTGAATTGACCCTCTGAATTTCCTGCACAGATCCTAATCTATTCTCATGCTCTGTCTTCACACTTAAAGCTGTTTCTGATATTGGTATGTTAAACTGACCTATCTCTGCTGTGTAATTAGTTATGTGTTGTCTTCTCTCCTGTGAGTTGTTTCCATACATGGTGTAACTCTTTGATCTGCTTCCTTTTCTCTTGCTCACCTGCTGTTCATCTTGTGTAATGAGACTGGTATAAATTTAGGCCATTAGGTCTGTGTACCTTGGTCTGTGTACTTCTACAAGTGCTTCATAAGTGCTCAGAAATATACCAGAAAGCAGAGATGTAATTCTGTGGAGTGACTTCTCCATGGTCATCATTCATCTATGATATTGACAATCCATCTGTCTCATTCACAGGTATGAACACTGTTCATTTGAATTGACCCTCTGAATTTCCTGCACAGATCCTAATCTATTCTCATGCTCTGTCTTCACACTTAAAGCTGTTTCTGATATTGGTATGTTAAACTGACCTATCTCTGCTGTGTAATTAGTTATGTGTTGTCTTCTCTCCTGTGAGTTGTTTCCATACATGGTGTAACTCTTTGATCTGCTTCCTTTTCTCTTGCTCACCTGCTGTTCATCTTGTGTAATGAGACTGGTATAAATTTAGGCCATTAGGTCTGTGTACCTTGGTCTGTGTACTTCTACAAGTGCTTCATAAGTGCTCAGAAATATACCAGAAAGCAGAGATGTAATTCAGTGGAGTGACTTCTCCATGGTCATCATTCATCTATGATATTGACAATCCATCTGTCTCATTCACAGGTATGAACACTGTTCATTTGAATTGACCCTCTGAATTTCCTGCACAGATCCTAATCTATTCTCATGCTCTGTCTTCACACTTAAAGCTGTTTCTGATATTGGTATGTTAAACTGACCTATCTCTGCTGTGTAATTAGTTATGTGTTGTCTTCTCTCCTGTGAGTTGTTTCCATACATGGTGTAACTCTTTGATCTGCTTCCTTCTCTCTTGCTCACCTGCTGTTCATCTTGTGTAATGAGACTGGTATAAATTTAGGCCATTAGGTCTGTGTACCTTGGTCTGTGTACTTCTACAAGTGCTTCATAAGTGCTCAGAAATATACCAGAAAGCAGAGATGTAATTCTGTGGAGTGACTTCTCCATGGTCATCATTCATCTATGATATTGACAATCCATCTGTCTCATTCACAGGTATGAACACTGTTCATTTGAATTGACCCTCTGAATTTCCTGCACAGATCCTAATCTATTCTCATGCTCTGTCTTCACACTTAAAGCTGTTTCTGATATTGGTATGTTAAACTGACCTATCTCTGCTGTGTAATTAGTTATGTGTTGTCTTCTCTCCTGTGAGTTGTTTCCATACATGGTGTAACTCTTTGATCTGCTTCCTTTTCTCTTGCTCACCTGCTGTTCATCTTGTGTAATGAGACTGGTATAAATTTAGGCCATTAGGTCTGTGTACCTTGGTCTGTGTACTTCTACAAGTGCTTCATAAGTGCTCAGAAATATACCAGAAAGCAGAGATGTAATTCTGTGGAGTGACTTCTCCATGGTCATCATTCATCTATGATATTGACAATCCATCTGTCTCATTCACAGGTATGAACACTGTTCATTTGAATTGACCCTCTGAATTTCCTGCACAGATCCTAATCTATTCTCATGCTCTGTCTTCACACTTAAAGCTGTTTCTGATATTGGTATGTTAAACTGACCTATCTCTGCTGTGTAATTAGTTATGTGTTGTCTTCTCTCCTGTGAGTTGTTTCCATACATGGTGTAACTCTTTGATCTGCTTCCTTTTCTCTTGCTCACCTGCTGTTCATCTTGTGTAATGAGACTGGTATAAATTTAGGCCATTAGGTCTGTGTACCTTGGTCTGTGTACTTCTACAAGTGCTTCATAAGTGCTCAGAAATATACCAGAAAGCAGAGATGTAATTCTGTGGAGTGACTTCTCCATGGTCATCATTCATCTATGATATTGACAATCCATCTGTCTCATTCACAGGTATGAACACTGTTCATTTGAATTGACCCTCTGAATTTCCTGCACAGATCCTAATCTATTCTCATGCTCTGTCTTCACACTTAAAGCTGTTTCTGATATTGGTATGTTAAACTGACCTATCTCTGCTGTGTAATTAGTTATGTGTTGTCTTCTCTCCTGTGAGTTGTTTCCATACATGGTGTAACTCTTTGATCTGCTTCCTTTTCTCTTGCTCACCTGCTGTTCATCTTGTGTAATGAGACTGGTATAAATTTAGGCCATTAGGTCTGTGTACCTTGGTCTGTGTACTTCTACAAGTGCTTCATAAGTGCTCAGAAATATACCAGAAAGCAGAGATGTAATTCTGTGGAGTGACTTCTCCATGGTCATCATTCATCTATGATATTGACAATCCATCTGTCTCATTCACAGGTATGAACACTGTTCATTTGAATTGACCCTCTGAATTTCCTGCACAGATCCTAATCTATTCTCATGCTCTGTCTTCACACTTAAAGCTGTTTCTGATATTGGTATGTTAAACTGACCTATCTCTGCTGTGTAATTAGTTATGTGTTGTCTTCTCTCCTGTGAGTTGTTTCCATACATGGTGTAACTCTTTGATCTGCTTCCTTCTCTCTTGCTCACCTGCTGTTCATCTTGTGTAATGAGACTGGTATAAATTTAGGCCATTAGGTCTGTGTACCTTGGTCTGTGTACTTCTACAAGTGCTTCATAAGTGCTCAGAAATATACCAGAAAGCAGAGATGTAATTCTGTGGAGTGACTTCTCCATGGTCATCATTCATCTATGATATTGACAATCCATCTGTCTCATTCACAGGTATGAACACTGTTCATTTGAATTGACCCTCTGAATTTCCTGCACAGATCCTAATCTATTCTCATGCTCTGTCTTCACACTTAAAGCTGTTTCTGATATTGGTATGTTAAACTGACCTATCTCTGCTGTGTAATTAGTTATGTGTTGTCTTCTCTCCTGTGAGTTGTTTCCATACATGGTGTAACTCTTTGATCTGCTTCCTTTTCTCTTGCTCACCTGCTGTTCATCTTGTGTAATGAGACTGGTATAAATTTAGGCCATTAGGTCTGTGTACCTTGGTCTGTGTACTTCTACAAGTGCTTCATAAGTGCTCAGAAATATACCAGAAAGCAGAGATGTAATTCTGTGGAGTGACTTCTCCATGGTCATCATTCATCTATGATATTGACAATCCATCTGTCTCATTCACAGGTATGAACACTGTTCATTTGAATTGACCCTCTGAATTTCCTGCACAGATCCTAATCTATTCTCATGCTCTGTCTTCACACTTAAAGCTGTTTCTGATATTGGTATGTTAAAGTGACCTATCTCTGCTGTGTAATTAGTTATGTGTTGTCTTCTCTCCTGTGAGTTGTTTCCATACATGGTGTAACTCTTTGATCTGCTTCCTTTTCTCTTGCTCACCTGCTGTTCATCTTGTGTAATGAGACTGGTATAAATTTAGGCCATTAGGTCTGTGTACCTTGGTCTGTGTACTTCTACAAGTGCTTCATAAGTGCTCAGAAATATACCAGAAAGCAGAGATGTAATTCTGTGGAGTGACTTCTCCATGGTCATCATTCATCTATGATATTGACAATCCATCTGTCTCATTCACAGGTATGAACACTGTTCATTTGAATTGACCCTCTGAATTTCCTGCACAGATCCTAATCTATTCTCATGCTCTGTCTTCACACTTAAAGCTGTTTCTGATATTGGTATGTTAAACTGACCTATCTCTGCTGTGTAATTAGTTATGTGTTGTCTTCTCTCCTGTGAGTTGTTTCCATACATGGTGTAACTCTTTGATCTGCTTCCTTTTCTCTTGCTCACCTGCTGTTCATCTTGTGTAATGAGACTGGTATAAATTTAGGCCATTAGGTCTGTGTACCTTGGTCTGTGTACTTCTACAAGTACTTCATAAGTGCTCAGAAATATACCAGAAAGCAGAGATGTAATTCTGTGGAGTGACTTCTCCATGGTCATCATTCATCTATGATATTGACAATCCATCTGTCTCATTCACAGGTATGAACACTGTTCATTTGAATTGACCCTCTGAATTTCCTGCACAGATCCTAATCTATTCTCATGCTCTGTCTTCACACTTAAAGCTGTTTCTGATATTGGTATGTTAAACTGACCTATCTCTGCTGTGTAATTAGTTATGTGTTGTCTTCTCTCCTGTGAGTTGTTTCCATACATGGTGTAACTCTTTGATCTGCTTCCTTCTCTCTTGCTCACCTGCTGTTCATCTTGTGTAATGAGACTGGTATAAATTTAGGCCATTAGGTCTGTGTACCTTGGTCTGTGTACTTCTACAAGTGCTTCATAAGTGCTCAGAAATATACCAGAAAGCAGAGATGTAATTCTGTGGAGTGACTTCTCCATGGTCATCATTCATCTATGATATTGACAATCCATCTGTCTCATTCACAGGTATGAACACTGTTCATTTGAATTGACCCTCTGAATTTCCTGCACAGATCCTAATCTATTCTCATGCTCTGTCTTCACACTTAAAGCTGTTTCTGATATTGGTATGTTAAACTGACCTATCTCTGCTGTGTAATTAGTTATGTGTTGTCTTCTCTCCTGTGAGTTGTTTCCATACATGGTGTAACTCTTTGATCTGCTTCCTTTTCTCTTGCTCACCTGCTGTTCATCTTGTGTAATGAGACTGGTATAAATTTAGGCCATTAGGTCTGTGTACCTTGGTCTGTGTACTTCTACAAGTGCTTCATAAGTGCTCAGAAATATACCAGAAAGCAGAGATGTAATTCTGTGGAGTGACTTCTCCATGGTCATCATTCATCTATGATATTGACAATCCATCTGTCTCATTCACAGGTATGAACACTGTTCATTTGAATTGACCCTCTGAATTTCCTGCACAGATCCTAATCTATTCTCATGCTCTGTCTTCACACTTAAAGCTGTTTCTGATATTGGTATGTTAAACTGACCTATCTCTGCTGTGTAATTAGTTATGTGTTGTCTTCTCTCCTGTGAGTTGTTTCCATACATGGTGTAACTCTTTGATCTGCTTCCTTTTCTCTTGCTCACCTGCTGTTCATCTTGTGTAATGAGACTGGTATAAATTTAGGCCATTAGGTCTGTGTACCTTGGTCTGTGTACTTCTACAAGTGCTTCATAAGTGCTCAGAAATATACCAGAAAGCAGAGATGTAATTCTGTGGAGTGACTTCTCCATGGTCATCATTCATCTATGATATTGACAATCCATCTGTCTCATTCACAGGTATGAACACTGTTCATTTGAATTGACCCTCTGAATTTCCTGCACAGATCCTAATCTATTCTCATGCTCTGTCTTCACACTTAAAGCTGTTTCTGATATTGGTATGTTAAACTGACCTATCTCTGCTGTGTAATTAGTTATGTGTTGTCTTCTCTCCTGTGAGTTGTTTCCATACATGGTGTAACTCTTTGATCTGCTTCCTTCTCTCTTGCTCACCTGCTGTTCATCTTGTGTAATGAGACTGGTATAAATTTAGGCCATTAGGTCTGTGTACCTTGGTCTGTGTACTTCTACAAGTGCTTCATAAGTGCTCAGAAATATACCAGAAAGCAGAGATGTAATTCTGTGGAGTGACTTCTCCATGGTCATCATTCATCTATGATATTGACAATCCATCTGTCTCATTCACAGGTATGAACACTGTTCATTTGAATTGACCCTCTGAATTTCCTGCACAGATCCTAATCTATTCTCATGCTCTGTCTTCACACTTAAAGCTGTTTCTGATATTGGTATGTTAAACTGACCTATCTCTGCTGTGTAATTAGTTATGTGTTGTCTTCTCTCCTGTGAGTTGTTTCCATACATGGTGTAACTCTTTGATCTGCTTCCTTTTCTCTTGCTCACCTGCTGTTCATCTTGTGTAATGAGACTGGTATAAATTTAGGCCATTAGGTCTGTGTACCTTGGTCTGTGTACTTCTACAAGTGCTTCATAAGTGCTCAGAAATATACCAGAAAGCAGAGATGTAATTCTGTGGAGTGACTTCTCCATGGTCATCATTCATCTATGATATTGACAATCCATCTGTCTCATTCACAGGTATGAACACTGTTCATTTGAATTGACCCTCTGAATTTCCTGCACAGATCCTAATCTATTCTCATGCTCTGTCTTCACACTTAAAGCTGTTTCTGATATTGGTATGTTAAACTGACCTATCTCTGCTGTGTAATTAGTTATGTGTTGTCTTCTCTCCTGTGAGTTGTTTCCATACATGGTGTAACTCTTTGAGCTGCTTCCTTCTCTCTTGCTCACCTGCTGTTCATCTTGTGTAATGAGACTGGTATAAATTTAGGCCATTAGGTCTGTGTACCTTGGTCTGTGTACTTCTACAAGTGCTTCATAAGTGCTCAGAAATATACCAGAAAGCAGAGATGTAATTCTGTGGAGTGACTTCTCCATGGTCATCATTCATCTATGATATTGACAATCCATCTGTCTCATTCACAGGTATGAACACTGTTCATTTGAATTGACCCTCTGAATTTCCTGCACAGATCCTAATCTATTCTCATGCTCTGTCTTCACACTTAAAGCTGTTTCTGATATTGGTATGTTAAACTGACCTATCTCTGCTGTGTAATTAGTTATGTGTTGTCTTCTCTCCTGTGAGTTGTTTCCATACATGGTGTAACTCTTTGATCTGCTTCCTTTTCTCTTGCTCACCTGCTGTTCATCTTGTGTAATGAGACTGGTATAAATTTAGGCCATTAGGTCTGTGTACCTTGGTCTGTGTACTTCTACAAGTGCTTCATAAGTGCTCAGAAATATACCAGAAAGCAGAGATGTAATTCTGTGGAGTGACTTCTCCATGGTCATCATTCATCTATGATATTGACAATCCATCTGTCTCATTCACAGGTATGAACACTGTTCATTTGAATTGACCCTCTGAATTTCCTGCACAGATCCTAATCTATTCTCATGCTCTGTCTTCACACTTAAAGCTGTTTCTGATATTGGTATGTTAAACTGACCTATCTCTGCTGTGTAATTAGTTATGTGTTGTCTTCTCTCCTGTGAGTTGTTTCCATACATGGTGTAACTCTTTGATCTGCTTCCTTCTCTCTTGCTCACCTGCTGTTCATCTTGTGTAATGAGACTGGTATAAATTTAGGCCATTAGGTCTGTGTACCTTGGTCTGTGTACTTCTACAAGTGCTTCATAAGTGCTCAGAAATATACCAGAAAGCAGAGATGTAATTCTGTGGAGTGACTTCTCCATGGTCATCATTCATCTATGATATTGACAATCCATCTGTCTCATTCACAGGTATGAACACTGTTCATTTGAATTGACCCTCTGAATTTCCTGCACAGATCCTAATCTATTCTCATGCTCTGTCTTCACACTTAAAGCTGTTTCTGATATTGGTATGTTAAACTGACCTATCTCTGCTGTGTAATTAGTTATGTGTTGTCTTCTCTCCTGTGAGTTGTTTCCATACATGGTGTAACTCTTTGATCTGCTTCCTTTTCTCTTGCTCACCTGCTGTTCATCTTGTGTAATGAGACTGGTATAAATTTAGGCCATTAGGTCTGTGTACCTTGGTCTGTGTACTTCTACAAGTGCTTCATAAGTGCTCAGAAATATACCAGAAAGCAGAGATGTAATTCTGTGGAGTGACTTCTCCATGGTCATCATTCATCTATGATATTGACAATCCATCTGTCTCATTCACAGGTATGAACACTGTTCATTTGAATTGACCCTCTGAATTTCCTGCACAGATCCTAATCTATTCTCATGCTCTGTCTTCACACTTAAAGCTGTTTCTGATATTGGTATGTTAAACTGACCTATCTCTGCTGTGTAATTAGTTATGTGTTGTCTTCTCTCCTGTGAGTTGTTTCCATACATGGTGTAACTCTTTGATCTGCTTCCTTTTCTCTTGCTCACCTGCTGTTCATCTTGTGTAATGAGACTGGTATAAATTTAGGGCATTAGGTCTGTGTACCTTGGTCTGTGTACTTCTACAAGTGCTTCATAAGTGCTCAGAAATATACCAGAAAGCAGAGATGTAATTCTGTGGAGTGACTTCTCCATGGTCATCATTCATCTATGATATTGACAATCCATCTGTCTCATTCACAGGTATGAACACTGTTCATTTGAATTGACCCTCTGAATTTCCTGCACAGATCCTAATCTATTCTCATGCTCTGTCTTCACACTTAAAGCTGTTTCTGATATTGGTATGTTAAACTGACCTATCTCTGCTGTGTAATTAGTTATGTGTTGTCTTCTCTCCTGTGAGTTGTTTCCATACATGGTGTAACTCTTTGATCTGCTTCCTTCTCTCTTGCTCACCTGCTGTTCATCTTGTGTAATGAGACTGGTATAAATTTAGGGCATTAGGTCTGTGTACCTTGGTCTGTGTACTTCTACAAGTGCTTCATAAGTGCTCAGAAATATACCAGAAAGCAGAGATGTAATTCTGTGGAGTGACTTCTCCATGGTCATCATTCATCTATGATATTGACAATCCATCTGTCTCATTCACAGGTATGAACACTGTTCATTTGAATTGACCCTCTGAATTTCCTGCACAGATCCTAATCTATTCTCATGCTCTGTCTTCACACTTAAAGCTGTTTCTGATATTGGTATGTTAAACTGACCTATCTCTGCTGTGTAATTAGTTATGTGTTGTCTTCTCTCCTGTGAGTTGTTTCCATACATGGTGTAACTCTTTGATCTGCTTCCTTCTCTCTTGCTCACCTGCTGTTCATCTTGTGTAATGAGACTGGTATAAATTTAGGCCATTAGGTCTGTGTACCTTGGTCTGTGTACTTCTACAAGTGCTTCATAAGTGCTCAGAAATATACCAGAAAGCAGAGATGTAATTCTGTGGAGTGACTTCTCCATGGTCATCATTCATCTATGATATTGACAATCCATCTGTCTCATTCACAGGTATGAACACTGTTCATTTGAATTGACCCTCTGAATTTCCTGCACAGATCCTAATCTATTCTCATGCTCTGTCTTCACACTTAAAGCTGTTTCTGATATTGGTATGTTAAACTGACCTATCTCTGCTGTGTAATTAGTTATGTGTTGTCTTCTCTCCTGTGAGTTGTTTCCATACATGGTGTAACTCTTTGATCTGCTTCCTTTTCTCTTGCTCACCTGCTGTTCATCTTGTGTAATGAGACTGGTATAAATTTAGGCCATTAGGTCTGTGTACCTTGGTCTGTGTACTTCTACAAGTGCTTCATAAGTGCTCAGAAATATACCAGAAAGCAGAGATGTAATTCTGTGGAGTGACTTCTCCATGGTCATCATTCATCTATGATATTGACAATCCATCTGTCTCATTCACAGGTATGAACACTGTTCATTTGAATTGACCCTCTGAATTTCCTGCACAGATCCTAATCTATTCTCATGCTCTGTCTTCACACTTAAAGCTGTTTCTGATATTGGTATGTTAAACTGACCTATCTCTGCTGTGTAATTAGTTATGTGTTGTCTTCTCTCCTGTGAGTTGTTTCCATACATGGTGTAACTCTTTGATCTGCTTCCTTTTCTCTTGCTCACCTGCTGTTCATCTTGTGTAATGAGACTGGTATAAATTTAGGCCATTAGGTCTGTGTACCTTGGTCTGTGTACTTCTACAAGTGCTTCATAAGTGCTCAGAAATATACCAGAAAGCAGAGATGTAATTCAGTGGAGTGACTTCTCCATGGTCATCATTCATCTATGATATTGACAATCCATCTGTCTCATTCACAGGTATGAACACTGTTCATTTGAATTGACCCTCTGAATTTCCTGCACAGATCCTAATCTATTCTCATGCTCTGTCTTCACACTTAAAGCTGTTTCTGATATTGGTATGTTAAACTGACCTATCTCTGCTGTGTAATTAGTTATGTGTTGTCTTCTCTCCTGTGAGTTGTTTCCATACATGGTGTAACTCTTTGATCTGCTTCCTTCTCTCTTGCTCACCTGCTGTTCATCTTGTGTAATGAGACTGGTATAAATTTAGGCCATTAGGTCTGTGTACCTTGGTCTGTGTACTTCTACAAGTGCTTCATAAGTGCTCAGAAATATACCAGAAAGCAGAGATGTAATTCTGTGGAGTGACTTCTCCATGGTCATCATTCATCTATGATATTGACAATCCATCTGTCTCATTCACAGGTATGAACACTGTTCATTTGAATTGACCCTCTGAATTTCCTGCACAGATCCTAATCTATTCTCATGCTCTGTCTTCACACTTAAAGCTGTTTCTGATATTGGTATGTTAAACTGACCTATCTCTGCTGTGTAATTAGTTATGTGTTGTCTTCTCTCCTGTGAGTTGTTTCCATACATGGTGTAACTCTTTGATCTGCTTCCTTTTCTCTTGCTCACCTGCTGTTCATCTTGTGTAATGAGACTGGTATAAATTTAGGCCATTAGGTCTGTGTACCTTGGTCTGTGTACTTCTACAAGTGCTTCATAAGTGCTCAGAAATATACCAGAAAGCAGAGATGTAATTCTGTGGAGTGACTTCTCCATGGTCATCATTCATCTATGATATTGACAATCCATCTGTCTCATTCACAGGTATGAACACTGTTCATTTGAATTGACCCTCTGAATTTCCTGCACAGATCCTAATCTATTCTCATGCTCTGTCTTCACACTTAAAGCTGTTTCTGATATTGGTATGTTAAACTGACCTATCTCTGCTGTGTAATTAGTTATGTGTTGTCTTCTCTCCTGTGAGTTGTTTCCATACATGGTGTAACTCTTTGATCTGCTTCCTTTTCTCTTGCTCACCTGCTGTTCATCTTGTGTAATGAGACTGGTATAAATTTAGGCCATTAGGTCTGTGTACCTTGGTCTGTGTACTTCTACAAGTGCTTCATAAGTGCTCAGAAATATACCAGAAAGCAGAGATGTAATTCTGTGGAGTGACTTCTCCATGGTCATCATTCATCTATGATATTGACAATCCATCTGTCTCATTCACAGGTATGAACACTGTTCATTTGAATTGACCCTCTGAATTTCCTGCACAGATCCTAATCTATTCTCATGCTCTGTCTTCACACTTAAAGCTGTTTCTGATATTGGTATGTTAAACTGACCTATCTCTGCTGTGTAATTAGTTATGTGTTGTCTTCTCTCCTGTGAGTTGTTTCCATACATGGTGTAACTCTTTGATCTGCTTCCTTTTCTCTTGCTCACCTGCTGTTCATCTTGTGTAATGAGACTGGTATAAATTTAGGCCATTAGGTCTGTGTACCTTGGTCTGTGTACTTCTACAAGTGCTTCATAAGTGCTCAGAAATATACCAGAAAGCAGAGATGTAATTCTGTGGAGTGACTTCTCCATGGTCATCATTCATCTATGATATTGACAATCCATCTGTCTCATTCACAGGTATGAACACTGTTCATTTGAATTGACCCTCTGAATTTCCTGCACAGATCCTAATCTATTCTCATGCTCTGTCTTCACACTTAAAGCTGTTTCTGATATTGGTATGTTAAACTGACCTATCTCTGCTGTGTAATTAGTTATGTGTTGTCTTCTCTCCTGTGAGTTGTTTCCATACATGGTGTAACTCTTTGATCTGCTTCCTTCTCTCTTGCTCACCTGCTGTTCATCTTGTGTAATGAGACTGGTATAAATTTAGGCCATTAGGTCTGTGTACCTTGGTCTGTGTACTTCTACAAGTGCTTCATAAGTGCTCAGAAATATACCAGAAAGCAGAGATGTAATTCTGTGGAGTGACTTCTCCATGGTCATCATTCATCTATGATATTGACAATCCATCTGTCTCATTCACAGGTATGAACACTGTTCATTTGAATTGACCCTCTGAATTTCCTGCACAGATCCTAATCTATTCTCATGCTCTGTCTTCACACTTAAAGCTGTTTCTGATATTGGTATGTTAAACTGACCTATCTCTGCTGTGTAATTAGTTATGTGTTGTCTTCTCTCCTGTGAGTTGTTTCCATACATGGTGTAACTCTTTGATCTGCTTCCTTTTCTCTTGCTCACCTGCTGTTCATCTTGTGTAATGAGACTGGTATAAATTTAGGCCATTAGGTCTGTGTACCTTGGTCTGTGTACTTCTACAAGTGCTTCATAAGTGCTCAGAAATATACCAGAAAGCAGAGATGTAATTCTGTGGAGTGACTTCTCCATGGTCATCATTCATCTATGATATTGACAATCCATCTGTCTCATTCACAGGTATGAACACTGTTCATTTGAATTGACCCTCTGAATTTCCTGCACAGATCCTAATCTATTCTCATGCTCTGTCTTCACACTTAAAGCTGTTTCTGATATTGGTATGTTAAAGTGACCTATCTCTGCTGTGTAATTAGTTATGTGTTGTCTTCTCTCCTGTGAGTTGTTTCCATACATGGTGTAACTCTTTGATCTGCTTCCTTTTCTCTTGCTCACCTGCTGTTCATCTTGTGTAATGAGACTGGTATAAATTTAGGCCATTAGGTCTGTGTACCTTGGTCTGTGTACTTCTACAAGTGCTTCATAAGTGCTCAGAAATATACCAGAAAGCAGAGATGTAATTCTGTGGAGTGACTTCTCCATGGTCATCATTCATCTATGATATTGACAATCCATCTGTCTCATTCACAGGTATGAACACTGTTCATTTGAATTGACCCTCTGAATTTCCTGCACAGATCCTAATCTATTCTCATGCTCTGTCTTCACACTTAAAGCTGTTTCTGATATTGGTATGTTAAACTGACCTATCTCTGCTGTGTAATTAGTTATGTGTTGTCTTCTCTCCTGTGAGTTGTTTCCATACATGGTGTAACTCTTTGATCTGCTTCCTTTTCTCTTGCTCACCTGCTGTTCATCTTGTGTAATGAGACTGGTATAAATTTAGGCCATTAGGTCTGTGTACCTTGGTCTGTGTACTTCTACAAGTGCTTCATAAGTGCTCAGAAATATACCAGAAAGCAGAGATGTAATTCTGTGGAGTGACTTCTCCATGGTCATCATTCATCTATGATATTGACAATCCATCTGTCTCATTCACAGGTATGAACACTGTTCATTTGAATTGACCCTCTGAATTTCCTGCACAGATCCTAATCTATTCTCATGCTCTGTCTTCACACTTAAAGCTGTTTCTGATATTGGTATGTTAAACTGACCTATCTCTGCTGTGTAATTAGTTATGTGTTGTCTTCTCTCCTGTGAGTTGTTTCCATACATGGTGTAACTCTTTGATCTGCTTCCTTCTCTCTTGCTCACCTGCTGTTCATCTTGTGTAATGAGACTGGTATAAATTTAGGCCATTAGGTCTGTGTACCTTGGTCTGTGTACTTCTACAAGTGCTTCATAAGTGCTCAGAAATATACCAGAAAGCAGAGATGTAATTCTGTGGAGTGACTTCTCCATGGTCATCATTCATCTATGATATTGACAATCCATCTGTCTCATTCACAGGTATGAACACTGTTCATTTGAATTGACCCTCTGAATTTCCTGCACAGATCCTAATCTATTCTCATGCTCTGTCTTCACACTTAAAGCTGTTTCTGATATTGGTATGTTAAACTGACCTATCTCTGCTGTGTAATTAGTTATGTGTTGTCTTCTCTCCTGTGAGTTGTTTCCATACATGGTGTAACTCTTTGATCTGCTTCCTTTTCTCTTGCTCACCTGCTGTTCATCTTGTGTAATGAGACTGGTATAAATTTAGGCCATTAGGTCTGTGTACCTTGGTCTGTGTACTTCTACAAGTGCTTCATAAGTGCTCAGAAATATACCAGAAAGCAGAGATGTAATTCTGTGGAGTGACTTCTCCATGGTCATCATTCATCTATGATATTGACAATCCATCTGTCTCATTCACAGGTATGAACACTGTTCATTTGAATTGACCCTCTGAATTTCCTGCACAGATCCTAATCTATTCTCATGCTCTGTCTTCACACTTAAAGCTGTTTCTGATATTGGTATGTTAAACTGACCTATCTCTGCTGTGTAATTAGTTATGTGTTGTCTTCTCTCCTGTGAGTTGTTTCCATACATGGTGTAACTCTTTGATCTGCTTCCTTTTCTCTTGCTCACCTGCTGTTCATCTTGTGTAATGAGACTGGTATAAATTTAGGCCATTAGGTCTGTGTACCTTGGTCTGTGTACTTCTACAAGTGCTTCATAAGTGCTCAGAAATATACCAGAAAGCAGAGATGTAATTCTGTGGAGTGACTTCTCCATGGTCATCATTCATCTATGATATTGACAATCCATCTGTCTCATTCACAGGTATGAACACTGTTCATTTGAATTGACCCTCTGAATTTCCTGCACAGATCCTAATCTATTCTCATGCTCTGTCTTCACACTTAAAGCTGTTTCTGATATTGGTATGTTAAACTGACCTATCTCTGCTGTGTAATTAGTTATGTGTTGTCTTCTCTCCTGTGAGTTGTTTCCATACATGGTGTAACTCTTTGATCTGCTTCCTTCTCTCTTGCTCACCTGCTGTTCATCTTGTGTAATGAGACTGGTATAAATTTAGGCCATTAGGTCTGTGTACCTTGGTCTGTGTACTTCTACAAGTGCTTCATAAGTGCTCAGAAATATACCAGAAAGCAGAGATGTAATTCTGTGGAGTGACTTCTCCATGGTCATCATTCATCTATGATATTGACAATCCATCTGTCTCATTCACAGGTATGAACACTGTTCATTTGAATTGACCCTCTGAATTTCCTGCACAGATCCTAATCTATTCTCATGCTCTGTCTTCACACTTAAAGCTGTTTCTGATATTGGTATGTTAAACTGACCTATCTCTGCTGTGTAATTAGTTATGTGTTGTCTTCTCTCCTGTGAGTTGTTTCCATACATGGTGTAACTCTTTGATCTGCTTCCTTTTCTCTTGCTCACCTGCTGTTCATCTTGTGTAATGAGACTGGTATAAATTTAGGCCATTAGGTCTGTGTACCTTGGTCTGTGTACTTCTACAAGTGCTTCATAAGTGCTCAGAAATATACCAGAAAGCAGAGATGTAATTCTGTGGAGTGACTTCTCCATGGTCATCATTCATCTATGATATTGACAATCCATCTGTCTCATTCACAGGTATGAACACTGTTCATTTGAATTGACCCTCTGAATTTCCTGCACAGATCCTAATCTATTCTCATGCTCTGTCTTCACACTTAAAGCTGTTTCTGATATTGGTATGTTAAACTGACCTATCTCTGCTGTGTAATTAGTTATGTGTTGTCTTCTCTCCTGTGAGTTGTTTCCATACATGGTGTAACTCTTTGATCTGCTTCCTTCTCTCTTGCTCACCTGCTGTTCATCTTGTGTAATGAGACTGGTATAAATTTAGGGCATTAGGTCTGTGTACCTTGGTCTGTGTACTTCTACAAGTGCTTCATAAGTGCTCAGAAATATACCAGAAAGCAGAGATGTAATTCTGTGGAGTGACTTCTCCATGGTCATCATTCATCTATGATATTGACAATCCATCTGTCTCATTCACAGGTATGAACACTGTTCATTTGAATTGACCCTCTGAATTTCCTGCACAGATCCTAATCTATTCTCATGCTCTGTCTTCACACTTAAAGCTGTTTCTGATATTGGTATGTTAAACTGACCTATCTCTGCTGTGTAATTAGTTATGTGTTGTCTTCTCTCCTGTGAGTTGTTTCCATACATGGTGTAACTCTTTGATCTGCTTCCTTTTCTCTTGCTCACCTGCTGTTCATCTTGTGTAATGAGACTGGTATAAATTTAGGCCATTAGGTCTGTGTACCTTGGTCTGTGTACTTCTACAAGTGCTTCATAAGTGCTCAGAAATATACCAGAAAGCAGAGATGTAATTCTGTGGAGTGACTTCTCCATGGTCATCATTCATCTATGATATTGACAATCCATCTGTCTCATTCACAGGTATGAACACTGTTCATTTGAATTGACCCTCTGAATTTCCTGCACAGATCCTAATCTATTCTCATGCTCTGTCTTCACACTTAAAGCTGTTTCTGATATTGGTATGTTAAACTGACCTATCTCTGCTGTGTAATTAGTTATGTGTTGTCTTCTCTCCTGTGAGTTGTTTCCATACATGGTGTAACTCTTTGATCTGCTTCCTTCTCTCTTGCTCACCTGCTGTTCATCTTGTGTAATGAGACTGGTATAAATTTAGGCCATTAGGTCTGTGTACCTTGGTCTGTGTACTTCTACAAGTGCTTCATAAGTGCTCAGAAATATACCAGAAAGCAGAGATGTAATTCTGTGGAGTGACTTCTCCATGGTCATCATTCATCTATGATATTGACAATCCATCTGTCTCATTCACAGGTATGAACACTGTTCATTTGAATTGACCCTCTGAATTTCCTGCACAGATCCTAATCTATTCTCATGCTCTGTCTTCACACTTAAAGCTGTTTCTGATATTGGTATGTTAAACTGACCTATCTCTGCTGTGTAATTAGTTATGTGTTGTCTTCTCTCCTGTGAGTTGTTTCCATACATGGTGTAACTCTTTGATCTGCTTCCTTTTCTCTTGCTCACCTGCTGTTCATCTTGTGTAATGAGACTGGTATAAATTTAGGCCATTAGGTCTGTGTACCTTGGTCTGTGTACTTCTACAAGTGCTTCATAAGTGCTCAGAAATATACCAGAAAGCAGAGATGTAATTCTGTGGAGTGACTTCTCCATGGTCATCATTCATCTATGATATTGACAATCCATCTGTCTCATTCACAGGTATGAACACTGTTCATTTGAATTGACCCTCTGAATTTCCTGCACAGATCCTAATCTATTCTCATGCTCTGTCTTCACACTTAAAGCTGTTTCTGATATTGGTATGTTAAACTGACCTATCTCTGCTGTGTAATTAGTTATGTGTTGTCTTCTCTCCTGTGAGTTGTTTCCATACATGGTGTAACTCTTTGATCTGCTTCCTTTTCTCTTGCTCACCTGCTGTTCATCTTGTGTAATGAGACTGGTATAAATTTAGGCCATTAGGTCTGTGTACCTTGGTCTGTGTACTTCTACAAGTGCTTCATAAGTGCTCAGAAATATACCAGAAAGCAGAGATGTAATTCTGTGGAGTGACTTCTCCATGGTCATCATTCATCTATGATATTGACAATCCATCTGTCTCATTCACAGGTATGAACACTGTTCATTTGAATTGACCCTCTGAATTTCCTGCACAGATCCTAATCTATTCTCATGCTCTGTCTTCACACTTAAAGCTGTTTCTGATATTGGTATGTTAAACTGACCTATCTCTGCTGTGTAATTAGTTATGTGTTGTCTTCTCTCCTGTGAGTTGTTTCCATACATGGTGTAACTCTTTGATCTGCTTCCTTTTCTCTTGCTCACCTGCTGTTCATCTTGTGTAATGAGACTGGTATAAATTTAGGCCATTAGGTCTGTGTACCTTGGTCTGTGTACTTCTACAAGTGCTTCATAAGTGCTCAGAAATATACCAGAAAGCAGAGATGTAATTCTGTGGAGTGACTTCTCCATGGTCATCATTCATCTATGATATTGACAATCCATCTGTCTCATTCACAGGTATGAACACTGTTCATTTGAATTGACCCTCTGAATTTCCTGCACAGATCCTAATCTATTCTCATGCTCTGTCTTCACACTTAAAGCTGTTTCTGATATTGGTATGTTAAACTGACCTATCTCTGCTGTGTAATTAGTTATGTGTTGTCTTCTCTCCTGTGAGTTGTTTCCATACATGGTGTAACTCTTTGATCTGCTTCCTTTTCTCTTGCTCACCTGCTGTTCATCTTGTGTAATGAGACTGGTATAAATTTAGGCCATTAGGTCTGTGTACCTTGGTCTGTGTACTTCTACAAGTGCTTCATAAGTGCTCAGAAATATACCAGAAAGCAGAGATGTAATTCTGTGGAGTGACTTCTCCATGGTCATCATTCATCTATGATATTGACAATCCATCTGTCTCATTCACAGGTATGAACACTGTTCATTTGAATTGACCCTCTGAATTTCCTGCACAGATCCTAATCTATTCTCATGCTCTGTCTTCACACTTAAAGCTGTTTCTGATATTGGTATGTTAAACTGACCTATCTCTGCTGTGTAATTAGTTATGTGTTGTCTTCTCTCCTGTGAGTTGTTTCCATACATGGTGTAACTCTTTGATCTGCCTCCTTCTCTCTTGCTCACCTGCTGTTCATCTTGTGTAATGAGACTGGTATAAATTTAGGCCATTAGGTCTGTGTACCTTGGTCTGTGTACTTCTACAAGTGCTTCATAAGTGCTCAGAAATATACCAGAAAGCAGAGATGTAATTCTGTGGAGTGACTTCTCCATGGTCATCATTCATCTATGATATTGACAATCCATCTGTCTCATTCACAGGTATGAACACTGTTCATTTGAATTGACCCTCTGAATTTCCTGCACAGATCCTAATCTATTCTCATGCTCTGTCTTCACACTTAAAGCTGTTTCTGATATTGGTATGTTAAACTGACCTATCTCTGCTGTGTAATTAGTTATGTGTTGTCTTCTCTCCTGTGAGTTGTTTCCATACATGGTGTAACTCTTTGATCTGCTTCCTTTTCTCTTGCTCACCTGCTGTTCATCTTGTGTAATGAGACTGGTATAAATTTAGGCCATTAGGTCTGTGTACCTTGGTCTGTGTACTTCTACAAGTGCTTCATAAGTGCTCAGAAATATACCAGAAAGCAGAGATGTAATTCTGTGGAGTGACTTCTCCATGGTCATCATTCATCTATGATATTGACAATCCATCTGTCTCATTCACAGGTATGAACACTGTTCATTTGAATTGACCCTCTGAATTTCCTGCACAGATCCTAATCTATTCTCATGCTCTGTCTTCACACTTAAAGCTGTTTCTGATATTGGTATGTTAAACTGACCTATCTCTGCTGTGTAATTAGTTATGTGTTGTCTTCTCTCCTGTGAGTTGTTTCCATACATGGTGTAACTCTTTGATCTGCTTCCTTTTCTCTTGCTCACCTGCTGTTCATCTTGTGTAATGAGACTGGTATAAATTTAGGCCATTAGGTCTGTGTACCTTGGTCTGTGTACTTCTACAAGTGCTTCATAAGTGCTCAGAAATATACCAGAAAGCAGAGATGTAATTCTGTGGAGTGACTTCTCCATGGTCATCATTCATCTATGATATTGACAATCCATCTGTCTCATTCACAGGTATGAACACTGTTCATTTGAATTGACCCTCTGAATTTCCTGCACAGATCCTAATCTATTCTCATGCTCTGTCTTCACACTTAAAGCTGTTTCTGATATTGGTATGTTAAACTGACCTATCTCTGCTGTGTAATTAGTTATGTGTTGTCTTCTCTCCTGTGAGTTGTTTCCATACATGGTGTAACTCTTTGATCTGCTTCCTTTTCTCTTGCTCACCTGCTGTTCATCTTGTGTAATGAGACTGGTATAAATTTAGGCCATTAGGTCTGTGTACCTTGGTCTGTGTACTTCTACAAGTGCTTCATAAGTGCTCAGAAATATACCAGAAAGCAGAGATGTAATTCTGTGGAGTGACTTCTCCATGGTCATCATTCATCTATGATATTGACAATCCATCTGTCTCATTCACAGGTATGAACACTGTTCATTTGAATTGACCCTCTGAATTTCCTGCACAGATCCTAATCTATTCTCATGCTCTGTCTTCACACTTAAAGCTGTTTCTGATATTGGTATGTTAAACTGACCTATCTCTGCTGTGTAATTAGTTATGTGTTGTCTTCTCTCCTGTGAGTTGTTTCCATACATGGTGTAACTCTTTGATCTGCTTCCTTTTCTCTTGCTCACCTGCTGTTCATCTTGTGTAATGAGACTGGTATAAATTTAGGCCATTAGGTCTGTGTACCTTGGTCTGTGTACTTCTACAAGTGCTTCATAAGTGCTCAGAAATATACCAGAAAGCAGAGATGTAATTCTGTGGAGTGACTTCTCCATGGTCATCATTCATCTATGATATTGACAATCCATCTGTCTCATTCACAGGTATGAACACTGTTCATTTGAATTGACCCTCTGAATTTCCTGCACAGATCCTAATCTATTCTCATGCTCTGTCTTCACACTTAAAGCTGTTTCTGATATTGGTATGTTAAACTGACCTATCTCTGCTGTGTAATTAGTTATGTGTTGTCTTCTCTCCTGTGAGTTGTTTCCATACATGGTGTAACTCTTTGATCTGCTTCCTTCTCTCTTGCTCACCTGCTGTTCATCTTGTGTAATGAGACTGGTATAAATTTAGGCCATTAGGTCTGTGTACCTTGGTCTGTGTACTTCTACAAGTGCTTCATAAGTGCTCAGAAATATACCAGAAAGCAGAGATGTAATTCTGTGGAGTGACTTCTCCATGGTCATCATTCATCTATGATATTGACAATCCATCTGTCTCATTCACAGGTATGAACACTGTTCATTTGAATTGACCCTCTGAATTTCCTGCACAGATCCTAATCTATTCTCATGCTCTGTCTTCACACTTAAAGCTGTTTCTGATATTGGTATGTTAAACTGACCTATCTCTGCTGTGTAATTAGTTATGTGTTGTCTTCTCTCCTGTGAGTTGTTTCCATACATGGTGTAACTCTTTGATCTGCTTCCTTTTCTCTTGCTCACCTGCTGTTCATCTTGTGTAATGAGACTGGTATAAATTTAGGGCATTAGGTCTGTGTACCTTGGTCTGTGTACTTCTACAAGTGCTTCATAAGTGCTCAGAAATATACCAGAAAGCAGAGATGTAATTCTGTGGAGTGACTTCTCCATGGTCATCATTCATCTATGATATTGACAATCCATCTGTCTCATTCACAGGTATGAACACTGTTCATTTGAATTGACCCTCTGAATTTCCTGCACAGATCCTAATCTATTCTCATGCTCTGTCTTCACACTTAAAGCTGTTTCTGATATTGGTATGTTAAACTGACCTATCTCTGCTGTGTAATTAGTTATGTGTTGTCTTCTCTCCTGTGAGTTGTTTCCATACATGGTGTAACTCTTTGATCTGCTTCCTTCTCTCTTGCTCACCTGCTGTTCATCTTGTGTAATGAGACTGGTATAAATTTAGGCCATTAGGTCTGTGTACCTTGGTCTGTGTACTTCTACAAGTGCTTCATAAGTGCTCAGAAATATACCAGAAAGCAGAGATGTAATTCTGTGGAGTGACTTCTCCATGGTCATCATTCATCTATGATATTGACAATCCATCTGTCTCATTCACAGGTATGAACACTGTTCATTTGAATTGACCCTCTGAATTTCCTGCACAGATCCGAATCTATTCTCATGCTCTGTCTTCACACTTAAAGCTGTTTCTGATATTGGTATGTTAAACTGACCTATCTCTGCTGTGTAATTAGTTATGTGTTGTCTTCTCTCCTGTGAGTTGTTTCCATACATGGTGTAACTCTTTGATCTGCTTCCTTTTCTCTTGCTCACCTGCTGTTCATCTTGTGTAATGAGACTGGTATAAATTTAGGCCATTAGGTCTGTGTACCTTGGTCTGTGTACTTCTACAAGTGCTTCATAAGTGCTCAGAAATATACCAGAAAGCAGAGATGTAATTCTGTGGAGTGACTTCTCCATGGTCATCATTCATCTATGATATTGACAATCCATCTGTCTCATTCACAGGTATGAACACTGTTCATTTGAATTGACCCTCTGAATTTCCTGCACAGATCCGAATCTATTCTCATGCTCTGTCTTCACACTTAAAGCTGTTTCTGATATTGGTATGTTAAACTGACCTATCTCTGCTGTGTAATTAGTTATGTGTTGTCTTCTCTCCTGTGAGTTGTTTCCATACATGGTGTAACTCTTTGATCTGCTTCCTTTTCTCTTGCTCACCTGCTGTTCATCTTGTGTAATGAGACTGGTATAAATTTAGGCCATTAGGTCTGTGTACCTTGGTCTGTGTACTTCTACAAGTGCTTCATAAGTGCTCAGAAATATACCAGAAAGCAGAGATGTAATTCTGTGGAGTGACTTCTCCATGGTCATCATTCATCTATGATATTGACAATCCATCTGTCTCATTCACAGGTATGAACACTGTTCATTTGAATTGACCCTCTGAATTTCCTGCACAGATCCTAATCTATTCTCATGCTCTGTCTTCACACTTAAAGCTGTTTCTGATATTGGTATGTTAAACTGACCTATCTCTGCTGTGTAATTAGTTATGTGTTGTCTTCTCTCCTGTGAGTTGTTTCCATACATGGTGTAACTCTTTGATCTGCTTCCTTCTCTCTTGCTCACCTGCTGTTCATCTTGTGTAATGAGACTGGTATAAATTTAGGCCATTAGGTCTGTGTACCTTGGTCTGTGTACTTCTACAAGTGCTTCATAAGTGCTCAGAAATATACCAGAAAGCAGAGATGTAATTCTGTGGAGTGACTTCTCCATGGTCATCATTCATCTATGATATTGACAATCCATCTGTCTCATTCACAGGTATGAACACTGTTCATTTGAATTGACCCTCTGAATTTCCTGCACAGATCCTAATCTATTCTCATGCTCTGTCTTCACACTTAAAGCTGTTTCTGATATTGGTATGTTAAACTGACCTATCTCTGCTGTGTAATTAGTTATGTGTTGTCTTCTCTCCTGTGAGTTGTTTCCATACATGGTGTAACTCTTTGATCTGCTTCCTTTTCTCTTGCTCACCTGCTGTTCATCTTGTGTAATGAGACTGGTATAAATTTAGGCCATTAGGTCTGTGTACCTTGGTCTGTGTACTTCTACAAGTGCTTCATAAGTGCTCAGAAATATACCAGAAAGCAGAGATGTAATTCTGTGGAGTGACTTCTCCATGGTCATCATTCATCTATGATATTGACAATCCATCTGTCTCATTCACAGGTATGAACACTGTTCATTTGAATTGACCCTCTGAATTTCCTGCACAGATCCTAATCTATTCTCATGCTCTGTCTTCACACTTAAAGCTGTTTCTGATATTGGTATGTTAAACTGACCTATCTCTGCTGTGTAATTAGTTATGTGTTGTCTTCTCTCCTGTGAGTTGTTTCCATACATGGTGTAACTCTTTGATCTGCTTCCTTTTCTCTTGCTCACCTGCTGTTCATCTTGTGTAATGAGACTGGTATAAATTTAGGCCATTAGGTCTGTGTACCTTGGTCTGTGTACTTCTACAAGTGCTTCATAAGTGCTCAGAAATATACCAGAAAGCAGAGATGTAATTCTGTGGAGTGACTTCTCCATGGTCATCATTCATCTATGATATTGACAATCCATCTGTCTCATTCACAGGTATGAACACTGTTCATTTGAATTGACCCTCTGAATTTCCTGCACAGATCCTAATCTATTCTCATGCTCTGTCTTCACACTTAAAGCTGTTTCTGATATTGGTATGTTAAACTGACCTATCTCTGCTGTGTAATTAGTTATGTGTTGTCTTCTCTCCTGTGAGTTGTTTCCATACATGGTGTAACTCTTTGATCTGCTTCCTTCTCTCTTGCTCACCTGCTGTTCATCTTGTGTAATGAGACTGGTATAAATTTAGGCCATTAGGTCTGTGTACCTTGGTCTGTGTACTTCTACAAGTGCTTCATAAGTGCTCAGAAATATACCAGAAAGCAGAGATGTAATTCTGTGGAGTGACTTCTCCATGGTCATCATTCATCTATGATATTGACAATCCATCTGTCTCATTCACAGGTATGAACACTGTTCATTTGAATTGACCCTCTGAATTTCCTGCACAGATCCTAATCTATTCTCATGCTCTGTCTTCACACTTAAAGCTGTTTCTGATATTGGTATGTTAAACTGACCTATCTCTGCTGTGTAATTAGTTATGTGTTGTCTTCTCTCCTGTGAGTTGTTTCCATACATGGTGTAACTCTTTGATCTGCTTCCTTTTCTCTTGCTCACCTGCTGTTCATCTTGTGTAATGAGACTGGTATAAATTTAGGGCATTAGGTCTGTGTACCTTGGTCTGTGTACTTCTACAAGTGCTTCATAAGTGCTCAGAAATATACCAGAAAGCAGAGATGTAATTCTGTGGAGTGACTTCTCCATGGTCATCATTCATCTATGATATTGACAATCCATCTGTCTCATTCACAGGTATGAACACTGTTCATTTGAATTGACCCTCTGAATTTCCTGCACAGATCCTAATCTATTCTCATGCTCTGTCTTCACACTTAAAGCTGTTTCTGATATTGGTATGTTAAACTGACCTATCTCTGCTGTGTAATTAGTTATGTGTTGTCTTCTCTCCTGTGAGTTGTTTCCATACATGGTGTAACTCTTTGATCTGCTTCCTTTTCTCTTGCTCACCTGCTGTTCATCTTGTGTAATGAGACTGGTATAAATTTAGGCCATTAGGTCTGTGTACCTTGGTCTGTGTACTTCTACAAGTGCTTCATAAGTGCTCAGAAATATACCAGAAAGCAGAGATGTAATTCTGTGGAGTGACTTCTCCATGGTCATCATTCATCTATGATATTGACAATCCATCTGTCTCATTCACAGGTATGAACACTGTTCATTTGAATTGACCCTCTGAATTTCCTGCACAGATCCTAATCTATTCTCATGCTCTGTCTTCACACTTAAAGCTGTTTCTGATATTGGTATGTTAAACTGACCTATCTCTGCTGTGTAATTAGTTATGTGTTGTCTTCTCTCCTGTGAGTTGTTTCCATACATGGTGTAACTCTTTGATCTGCTTCCTTCTCTCTTGCTCACCTGCTGTTCATCTTGTGTAATGAGACTGGTATAAATTTAGGCCATTAGGTCTGTGTACCTTGGTCTGTGTACTTCTACAAGTGCTTCATAAGTGCTCAGAAATATACCAGAAAGCAGAGATGTAATTCTGTGGAGTGACTTCTCCATGGTCATCATTCATCTATGATATTGACAATCCATCTGTCTCATTCACAGGTATGAACACTGTTCATTTGAATTGACCCTCTGAATTTCCTGCACAGATCCTAATCTATTCTCATGCTCTGTCTTCACACTTAAAGCTGTTTCTGATATTGGTATGTTAAACTGACCTATCTCTGCTGTGTAATTAGTTATGTGTTGTCTTCTCTCCTGTGAGTTGTTTCCATACATGGTGTAACTCTTTGATCTGCTTCCTTCTCTCTTGCTCACCTGCTGTTCATCTTGTGTAATGAGACTGGTATAAATTTAGGCCATTAGGTCTGTGTACCTTGGTCTGTGTACTTCTACAAGTGCTTCATAAGTGCTCAGAAATATACCAGAAAGCAGAGATGTAATTCTGTGGAGTGACTTCTCCATGGTCATCATTCATCTATGATATTGACAATCCATCTGTCTCATTCACAGGTATGAACACTGTTCATTTGAATTGACCCTCTGAATTTCCTGCACAGATCCTAATCTATTCTCATGCTCTGTCTTCACACTTAAAGCTGTTTCTGATATTGGTATGTTAAACTGACCTATCTCTGCTGTGTAATTAGTTATGTGTTGTCTTCTCTCCTGTGAGTTGTTTCCATACATGGTGTAACTCTTTGATCTGCTTCCTTTTCTCTTGCTCACCTGCTGTTCATCTTGTGTAATGAGACTGGTATAAATTTAGGCCATTAGGTCTGTGTACCTTGGTCTGTGTACTTCTACAAGTGCTTCATAAGTGCTCAGAAATATACCAGAAAGCAGAGATGTAATTCTGTGGAGTGACTTCTCCATGGTCATCATTCATCTATGATATTGACAATCCATCTGTCTCATTCACAGGTATGAACACTGTTCATTTGAATTGACCCTCTGAATTTCCTGCACAGATCCTAATCTATTCTCATGCTCTGTCTTCACACTTAAAGCTGTTTCTGATATTGGTATGTTAAACTGACCTATCTCTGCTGTGTAATTAGTTATGTGTTGTCTTCTCTCCTGTGAGTTGTTTCCATACATGGTGTAACTCTTTGATCTGCTTCCTTCTCTCTTGCTCACCTGCTGTTCATCTTGTGTAATGAGACTGGTATAAATTTAGGCCATTAGGTCTGCGTACCTTGGTCTGTGTACTTCTACAAGTGCTTCATAAGTGCTCAGAAATATACCAGAAAGCAGAGATGTAATTCTGTGGAGTGACTTCTCCATGGTCATCATTCATCTATGATATTGACAATCCATCTGTCTCATTCACAGGTATGAACACTGTTCATTTGAATTGACCCTCTGAATTTCCTGCACAGATCCTAATCTATTCTCATGCTCTGTCTTCACACTTAAAGCTGTTTCTGATATTGGTATGTTAAACTGACCTATCTCTGCTGTGTAATTAGTTATGTGTTGTCTTCTCTCCTGTGAGTTGTTTCCATACATGGTGTAACTCTTTGATCTGCTTCCTTTTCTCTTGCTCACCTGCTGTTCATCTTGTGTAATGAGACTGGTATAAATTTAGGCCATTAGGTCTGTGTACCTTGGTCTGTGTACTTCTACAAGTGCTTCATAAGTGCTCAGAAATATACCAGAAAGCAGAGATGTAATTCTGTGGAGTGACTTCTCCATGGTCATCATTCATCTATGATATTGACAATCCATCTGTCTCATTCACAGGTATGAACACTGTTCATTTGAATTGACCCTCTGAATTTCCTGCACAGATCCTAATCTATTCTCATGCTCTGTCTTCACACTTAAAGCTGTTTCTGATATTGGTATGTTAAACTGACCTATCTCTGCTGTGTAATTAGTTATGTGTTGTCTTCTCTCCTGTGAGTTGTTTCCATACATGGTGTAACTCTTTGATCTGCTTCCTTCTCTCTTGCTCACCTGCTGTTCATCTTGTGTAATGAGACTGGTATAAATTTAGGCCATTAGGTCTGTGTACCTTGGTCTGTGTACTTCTACAAGTGCTTCATAAGTGCTCAGAAATATACCAGAAAGCAGAGATGTAATTCTGTGGAGTGACTTCTCCATGGTCATCATTCATCTATGATATTGACAATCCATCTGTCTCATTCACAGGTATGAACACTGTTCATTTGAATTGACCCTCTGAATTTCCTGCACAGATCCTAATCTATTCTCATGCTCTGTCTTCACACTTAAAGCTGTTTCTGATATTGGTATGTTAAACTGACCTATCTCTGCTGTGTAATTAGTTATGTGTTGTCTTCTCTCCTGTGAGTTGTTTCCATACATGGTGTAACTCTTTGATCTGCTTCCTTTTCTCTTGCTCACCTGCTGTTCATCTTGTGTAATGAGACTGGTATAAATTTAGGCCATTAGGTCTGTGTACCTTGGTCTGTGTACTTCTACAAGTGCTTCATAAGTGCTCAGAAATATACCAGAAAGCAGAGATGTAATTCTGTGGAGTGACTTCTCCATGGTCATCATTCATCTATGATATTGACAATCCATCTGTCTCATTCACAGGTATGAACACTGTTCATTTGAATTGACCCTCTGAATTTCCTGCACAGATCCTAATCTATTCTCATGCTCTGTCTTCACACTTAAAGCTGTTTCTGATATTGGTATGTTAAACTGACCTATCTCTGCTGTGTAATTAGTTATGTGTTGTCTTCTCTCCTGTGAGTTGTTTCCATACATGGTGTAACTCTTTGATCTGCTTCCTTTTCTCTTGCTCACCTGCTGTTCATCTTGTGTAATGAGACTGGTATAAATTTAGGCCATTAGGTCTGCGTACCTTGGTCTGTGTACTTCTACAAGTGCTTCATAAGTGCTCAGAAATATACCAGAAAGCAGAGATGTAATTCTGTGGAGTGACTTCTCCATGGTCATCATTCATCTATGATATTGACAATCCATCTGTCTCATTCACAGGTATGAACACTGTTCATTTGAATTGACCCTCTGAATTTCCTGCACAGATCCTAATCTATTCTCATGCTCTGTCTTCACACTTAAAGCTGTTTCTGATATTGGTATGTTAAACTGACCTATCTCTGCTGTGTAATTAGTTATGTGTTGTCTTCTCTCCTGTGAGTTGTTTCCATACATGGTGTAACTCTTTGATCTGCTTCCTTTTCTCTTGCTCACCTGCTGTTCATCTTGTGTAATGAGACTGGTATAAATTTAGGCCATTAGGTCTGTGTACCTTGGTCTGTGTACTTCTACAAGTGCTTCATAAGTGCTCAGAAATATACCAGAAAGCAGAGATGTAATTCTGTGGAGTGACTTCTCCATGGTCATCATTCATCTATGATATTGACAATCCATCTGTCTCATTCACAGGTATGAACACTGTTCATTTGAATTGACCCTCTGAATTTCCTGCACAGATCCTAATCTATTCTCATGCTCTGTCTTCACACTTAAAGCTGTTTCTGATATTGGTATGTTAAACTGACCTATCTCTGCTGTGTAATTAGTTATGTGTTGTCTTCTCTCCTGTGAGTTGTTTCCATACATGGTGTAACTCTTTGATCTGCTTCCTTCTCTCTTGCTCACCTGCTGTTCATCTTGTGTAATGAGACTGGTATAAATTTAGGCCATTAGGTCTGTGTACCTTGGTCTGTGTACTTCTACAAGTGCTTCATAAGTGCTCAGAAATATACCAGAAAGCAGAGATGTAATTCTGTGGAGTGACTTCTCCATGGTCATCATTCATCTATGATATTGACAATCCATCTGTCTCATTCACAGGTATGAACACTGTTCATTTGAATTGACCCTCTGAATTTCCTGCACAGATCCTAATCTATTCTCATGCTCTGTCTTCACACTTAAAGCTGTTTCTGATATTGGTATGTTAAACTGACCTATCTCTGCTGTGTAATTAGTTATGTGTTGTCTTCTCTCCTGTGAGTTGTTTCCATACATGGTGTAACTCTTTGATCTGCTTCCTTTTCTCTTGCTCACCTGCTGTTCATCTTGTGTAATGAGACTGGTATAAATTTAGGCCATTAGGTCTGTGTACCTTGGTCTGTGTACTTCTACAAGTGCTTCATAAGTGCTCAGAAATATACCAGAAAGCAGAGATGTAATTCTGTGGAGTGACTTCTCCATGGTCATCATTCATCTATGATATTGACAATCCATCTGTCTCATTCACAGGTATGAACACTGTTCATTTGAATTGACCCTCTGAATTTCCTGCACAGATCCTAATCTATTCTCATGCTCTGTCTTCACACTTAAAGCTGTTTCTGATATTGGTATGTTAAACTGACCTATCTCTGCTGTGTAATTAGTTATGTGTTGTCTTCTCTCCTGTGAGTTGTTTCCATACATGGTGTAACTCTTTGATCTGCTTCCTTTTCTCTTGCTCACCTGCTGTTCATCTTGTGTAATGAGACTGGTATAAATTTAGGCCATTAGGTCTGTATACCTTGGTCTGTGTACTTCTACAAGTGCTTGCTTCATAAGTGCTCAGAAATATACCAGAAAGCAGAGATGTAATTCTGTGGAGTGACGTCTCCATGGTCATCATTCATCTATGATATTGACAATCCATCTGTCTCATTCACAGGTATGAACACTGTTCATTTGAATTGACCCTCTGAATTTCCTGCACAGATCCTAATCTATTCTCATGCTCTGTCTTCACACTTAAAGCTGTTTCTGATATTGGTATGTTAAACTGACCTATCTCTGCTGTGTAATTAGTTATGTGTTGTCTTCTCTCCTGTGAGTTGTTTCCATACATGGTGTAACTCTTTGATCTGCTTCCTTTTCTCTTGCTCACCTGCTGTTCATCTTGTGTAATGAGACTGGTATAAATTTAGGCCATTAGGTCTGTGTACCTTGGTCTGTGTACTTCTACAAGTGCTTCATAAGTGCTCAGAAATATACCAGAAAGCAGAGATGTAATTCTGTGGAGTGACTTCTCCATGGTCATCATTCATCTATGATATTGACAATCCATCTGTCTCATTCACAGGTATGAACACTGTTCATTTGAATTGACCCTCTGAATTTCCTGCACAGATCCTAATCTATTCTCATGCTCTGTCTTCACACTTAAAGCTGTTTCTGATATTGGTATGTTAAACTGACCTATCTCTGCTGTGTAATTAGTTATGTGTTGTCTTCTCTCCTGTGAGTTGTTTCCATACATGGTGTAACTCTTTGATCTGCTTCCTTCTCTCTTGCTCACCTGCTGTTCATCTTGTGTAATGAGACTGGTATAAATTTAGGCCATTAGGTCTGTGTACCTTGGTCTGTGTACTTCTACAAGTGCTTCATAAGTGCTCAGAAATATACCAGAAAGCAGAGATGTAATTCTGTGGAGTGACTTCTCCATGGTCATCATTCATCTATGATATTGACAATCCATCTGTCTCATTCACAGGTATGAACACTGTTCATTTGAATTGACCCTCTGAATTTCCTGCACAGATCCTAATCTATTCTCATGCTCTGTCTTCACACTTAAAGCTGTTTCTGATATTGGTATGTTAAACTGACCTATCTCTGCTGTGTAATTAGTTATGTGTTGTCTTCTCTCCTGTGAGTTGTTTCCATACATGGTGTAACTCTTTGATCTGCTTCCTTTTCTCTTGCTCACCTGCTGTTCATCTTGTGTAATGAGACTGGTATAAATTTAGGCCATTAGGTCTGTGTACCTTGGTCTGTGTACTTCTACAAGTGCTTCATAAGTGCTCAGAAATATACCAGAAAGCAGAGATGTAATTCTGTGGAGTGACTTCTCCATGGTCATCATTCATCTATGATATTGACAATCCATCTGTCTCATTCACAGGTATGAACACTGTTCATTTGAATTGACCCTCTGAATTTCCTGCACAGATCCTAATCTATTCTCATGCTCTGTCTTCACACTTAAAGCTGTTTCTGATATTGGTATGTTAAACTGACCTATCTCTGCTGTGTAATTAGTTATGTGTTGTCTTCTCTCCTGTGAGTTGTTTCCATACATGGTGTAACTCTTTGATCTGCTTCCTTTTCTCTTGCTCACCTGCTGTTCATCTTGTGTAATGAGACTGGTATAAATTTAGGCCATTAGGTCTGTGTACCTTGGTCTGTGTACTTCTACAAGTGCTTCATAAGTGCTCAGAAATATACCAGAAAGCAGAGATGTAATTCTGTGGAGTGACTTCTCCATGGTCATCATTCATCTATGATATTGACAATCCATCTGTCTCATTCACAGGTATGAACACTGTTCATTTGAATTGACCCTCTGAATTTCCTGCACAGATCCTAATCTATTCTCATGCTCTGTCTTCACACTTAAAGCTGTTTCTGATATTGGTATGTTAAACTGACCTATCTCTGCTGTGTAATTAGTTATGTGTTGTCTTCTCTCCTGTGAGTTGTTTCCATACATGGTGTAACTCTTTGATCTGCTTCCTTTTCTCTTGCTCACCTGCTGTTCATCTTGTGTAATGAGACTGGTATAAATTTAGGCCATTAGGTCTGTGTACCTTGGTCTGTGTACTTCTACAAGTGCTTCATAAGTGCTCAGAAATATACCAGAAAGCAGAGATGTAATTCTGTGGAGTGACTTCTCCATGGTCATCATTCATCTATGATATTGACAATCCATCTGTCTCATTCACAGGTATGAACACTGTTCATTTGAATTGACCCTCTGAATTTCCTGCACAGATCCTAATCTATTCTCATGCTCTGTCTTCACACTTAAAGCTGTTTCTGATATTGGTATGTTAAACTGACCTATCTCTGCTGTGTAATTAGTTATGTGTTGTCTTCTCTCCTGTGAGTTGTTTCCATACATGGTGTAACTCTTTGATCTGCTTCCTTCTCTCTTGCTCACCTGCTGTTCATCTTGTGTAATGAGACTGGTATAAATTTAGGGCATTAGGTCTGTGTACCTTGGTCTGTGTACTTCTACAAGTGCTTCATAAGTGCTCAGAAATATACCAGAAAGCAGAGATGTAATTCAGTGGAGTGACTTCTCCATGGTCATCATTCATCTATGATATTGACAATCCATCTGTCTCATTCACAGGTATGAACACTGTTCATTTGAATTGACCCTCTGAATTTCCTGCACAGATCCTAATCTATTCTCATGCTCTGTCTTCACACTTAAAGCTGTTTCTGATATTGGTATGTTAAACTGACCTATCTCTGCTGTGTAATTAGTTATGTGTTGTCTTCTCTCCTGTGAGTTGTTTCCATACATGGTGTAACTCTTTGATCTGCTTCCTTTTCTCTTGCTCACCTGCTGTTCATCTTGTGTAATGAGACTGGTATAAATTTAGGCCATTAGGTCTGTGTACCTTGGTCTGTGTACTTCTACAAGTGCTTCATAAGTGCTCAGAAATATACCAGAAAGCAGAGATGTAATTCTGTGGAGTGACTTCTCCATGGTCATCATTCATCTATGATATTGACAATCCATCTGTCTCATTCACAGGTATGAACACTGTTCATTTGAATTGACCCTCTGAATTTCCTGCACAGATCCTAATCTATTCTCATGCTCTGTCTTCACACTTAAAGCTGTTTCTGATATTGGTATGTTAAACTGACCTATCTCTGCTGTGTAATTAGTTATGTGTTGTCTTCTCTCCTGTGAGTTGTTTCCATACATGGTGTAACTCTTTGATCTGCTTCCTTTTCTCTTGCTCACCTGCTGTTCATCTTGTGTAATGAGACTGGTATAAATTTAGGCCATTAGGTCTGTGTACCTTGGTCTGTGTACTTCTACAAGTGCTTCATAAGTGCTCAGAAATATACCAGAAAGCAGAGATGTAATTCTGTGGAGTGACTTCTCCATGGTCATCATTCATCTATGATATTGACAATCCATCTGTCTCATTCACAGGTATGAACACTGTTCATTTGAATTGACCCTCTGAATTTCCTGCACAGATCCTAATCTATTCTCATGCTCTGTCTTCACACTTAAAGCTGTTTCTGATATTGGTATGTTAAACTGACCTATCTCTGCTGTGTAATTAGTTATGTGTTGTCTTCTCTCCTGTGAGTTGTTTCCATACATGGTGTAACTCTTTGATCTGCTTCCTTTTCTCTTGCTCACCTGCTGTTCATCTTGTGTAATGAGACTGGTATAAATTTAGGCCATTAGGTCTGTGTACCTTGGTCTGTGTACTTCTACAAGTGCTTCATAAGTGCTCAGAAATATACCAGAAAGCAGAGATGTAATTCTGTGGAGTGACTTCTCCATGGTCATCATTCATCTATGATATTGACAATCCATCTGTCTCATTCACAGGTATGAACACTGTTCATTTGAATTGACCCTCTGAATTTCCTGCACAGATCCTAATCTATTCTCATGCTCTGTCTTCACACTTAAAGCTGTTTCTGATATTGGTATGTTAAACTGACCTATCTCTGCTGTGTAATTAGTTATGTGTTGTCTTCTCTCCTGTGAGTTGTTTCCATACATGGTGTAACTCTTTGATCTGCTTCCTTTTCTCTTGCTCACCTGCTGTTCATCTTGTGTAATGAGACTGGTATAAATTTAGGCCTTTAGGTCTGTGTACCTTGGTCTGTGTACTTCTACAAGTGCTTCATAAGTGCTCAGAAATATACCAGAAAGCAGAGATGTAATTCTGTGGAGTGACTTCTCCATGGTCATCATTCATCTATGATATTGACAATCCATCTGTCTCATTCACAGGTATGAACACTGTTCATTTGAATTGACCCTCTGAATTTCCTGCACAGATCCTAATCTATTCTCATGCTCTGTCTTCACACTTAAAGCTGTTTCTGATATTGGTATGTTAAACTGACCTATCTCTGCTGTGTAATTAGTTATGTGTTGTCTTCTCTCCTGTGAGTTGTTTCCATACATGGTGTAACTCTTTGATCTGCTTCCTTTTCTCTTGCTCACCTGCTGTTCATCTTGTGTAATGAGACTGGTATAAATTTAGGCCATTAGGTCTGTGTACCTTGGTCTGTGTACTTCTACAAGTGCTTCATAAGTGCTCAGAAATATACCAGAAAGCAGAGATGTAATTCTGTGGAGTGACTTCTCCATGGTCATCATTCATCTATGATATTGACAATCCATCTGTCTCATTCACAGGTATGAACACTGTTCATTTGAATTGACCCTCTGAATTTCCTGCACAGATCCTAATCTATTCTCATGCTCTGTCTTCACACTTAAAGCTGTTTCTGATATTGGTATGTTAAACTGACCTATCTCTGCTGTGTAATTAGTTATGTGTTGTCTTCTCTCCTGTGAGTTGTTTCCATACATGGTGTAACTCTTTGATCTGCTTCCTTTTCTCTTGCTCACCTGCTGTTCATCTTGTGTAATGAGACTGGTATAAATTTAGGCCATTAGGTCTGTGTACCTTGGTCTGTGTACTTCTACAAGTGCTTCATAAGTGCTCAGAAATATACCAGAAAGCAGAGATGTAATTCAGTGGAGTGACTTCTCCATGGTCATCATTCATCTATGATATTGACAATCCATCTGTCTCATTCACAGGTATGAACACTGTTCATTTGAATTGACCCTCTGAATTTCCTGCACAGATCCTAATCTATTCTCATGCTCTGTCTTCACACTTAAAGCTGTTTCTGATATTGGTATGTTAAACTGACCTATCTCTGCTGTGTAATTAGTTATGTGTTGTCTTCTCTCCTGTGAGTTGTTTCCATACATGGTGTAACTCTTTGATCTGCTTCCTTTTCTCTTGCTCACCTGCTGTTCATCTTGTGTAATGAGACTGGTATAAATTTAGGCCATTAGGTCTGTGTACCTTGGTCTGTGTACTTCTACAAGTGCTTCATAAGTGCTCAGAAATATACCAGAAAGCAGAGATGTAATTCAGTGGAGTGACTTCTCCATGGTCATCATTCATCTATGATATTGACAATCCATCTGTCTCATTCACAGGTATGAACACTGTTCATTTGAATTGACCCTCTGAATTTCCTGCACAGATCCTAATCTATTCTCATGCTCTGTCTTCACACTTAAAGCTGTTTCTGATATTGGTATGTTAAACTGACCTATCTCTGCTGTGTAATTAGTTATGTGTTGTCTTCTCTCCTGTGAGTTGTTTCCATACATGGTGTAACTCTTTGATCTGCTTCCTTTTCTCTTGCTCACCTGCTGTTCATCTTGTGTAATGAGACTGGTATAAATTTAGGCCATTAGGTCTGTGTACCTTGGTCTGTGTACTTCTACAAGTGCTTAATAAGTGCTCAGAAATATACCAGAAAGCAGAGATGTAATTCTGTGGAGTGACTTCTCCATGGTCATCATTCATCTATGATATTGACAATCCATCTGTCTCATTCACAGGTATGAACACTGTTCATTTGAATTGACCCTCTGAATTTCCTGCACAGATCCTAATCTATTCTCATGCTCTGTCTTCACACTTAAAGCTGTTTCTGATATTGGTATGTTAAACTGACCTATCTCTGCTGTGTAATTAGTTATGTGTTGTCTTCTCTCCTGTGAGTTGTTTCCATACATGGTGTAACTCTTTGATCTGCTTCCTTTTCTCTTGCTCACCTGCTGTTCATCTTGTGTAATGAGACTGGTATAAATTTAGGCCATTAGGTCTGTGTACCTTGGTCTGTGTACTTCTACAAGTGCTTCATAAGTGCTCAGAAATATACCAGAAAGCAGAGATGTAATTCTGTGGAGTGACTTCTCCATGGTCATCATTCATCTATGATATTGACAATCCATCTGTCTCATTCACAGGTATGAACACTGTTCATTTGAATTGACCCTCTGAATTTCCTGCACAGATCCTAATCTATTCTCATGCTCTGTCTTCACACTTAAAGCTGTTTCTGATATTGGTATGTTAAACTGACCTATCTCTGCTGTGTAATTAGTTATGTGTTGTCTTCTCTCCTGTGAGTTGTTTCCATACATGGTGTAACTCTTTGATCTGCTTCCTTTTCTCTTGCTCACCTGCTGTTCATCTTGTGTAATGAGACTGGTATAAATTTAGGCCATTAGGTCTGTGTACCTTGGTCTGTGTACTTCTACAAGTGCTTCATAAGTGCTCAGAAATATACCAGAAAGCAGAGATGTAATTCTGTGGAGTGACTTCTCCATGGTCATCATTCATCTATGATATTGACAATCCATCTGTCTCATTCACAGGTATGAACACTGTTCATTTGAATTGACCCTCTGAATTTCCTGCACAGATCCTAATCTATTCTCATGCTCTGTCTTCACACTTAAAGCTGTTTCTGATATTGGTATGTTAAACTGACCTATCTCTGCTGTGTAATTAGTTATGTGTTGTCTTCTCTCCTGTGAGTTGTTTCCATACATGGTGTAACTCTTTGATCTGCTTCCTTTTCTCTTGCTCACCTGCTGTTCATCTTGTGTAATGAGACTGGTATAAATTTAGGCCATTAGGTCTGTGTACCTTGGTCTGTGTACTTCTACAAGTGCTTCATAAGTGCTCAGAAATATACCAGAAAGCAGAGATGTAATTCTGTGGAGTGACTTCTCCATGGTCATCATTCATCTATGATATTGACAATCCATCTGTCTCATTCACAGGTATGAACACTGTTCATTTGAATTGACCCTCTGAATTTCCTGCACAGATCCTAATCTATTCTCATGCTCTGTCTTCACACTTAAAGCTGTTTCTGATATTGGTATGTTAAACTGACCTATCTCTGCTGTGTAATTAGTTATGTGTTGTCTTCTCTCCTGTGAGTTGTTTCCATACATGGTGTAACTCTTTGATCTGCTTCCTTTTCTCTTGCTCACCTGCTGTTCATCTTGTGTAATGAGACTGGTATAAATTTAGGCCATTAGGTCTGTGTACCTTGGTCTGTGTACTTCTACAAGTGCTTCATAAGTGCTCAGAAATATACCAGAAAGCAGAGATGTAATTCAGTGGAGTGACTTCTCCATGGTCATCATTCATCTATGATATTGACAAACCATCTGTCTCATTCACAGGTATGAACACTGTTCATTTGAATTGACCCTCTGAATTTCCTGCACAGATCCTAATCTATTCTCATGCTCTGTCTTCACACTTAAAGCTGTTTCTGATATTGGTATGTTAAACTGACCTATCTCTGCTGTGTAATTAGTTATGTGTTGTCTTCTCTCCTGTGAGTTGTTTCCATACATGGTGTAACTCTTTGATCTGCTTCCTTTTCTCTTGCTCACCTGCTGTTCATCTTGTGTAATGAGACTGGTATAAATTTAGGCCATTAGGTCTGTGTACCTTGGTCTGTGTACTTCTACAAGTGCTTCATAAGTGCTCAGAAATATACCAGAAAGCAGAGATGTAATTCAGTGGAGTGACTTCTCCATGGTCATCATTCATCTATGATATTGACAATCCATCTGTCTCATTCACAGGTATGAACACTGTTCATTTGAATTGACCCTCTGAATTTCCTGCACAGATCCTAATCTATTCTCATGCTCTGTCTTCACACTTAAAGCTGTTTCTGATATTGGTATGTTAAACTGACCTATCTCTGCTGTGTAATTAGTTATGTGTTGTCTTCTCTCCTGTGAGTTGTTTCCATACATGGTGTAACTCTTTGATCTGCTTCCTTTTCTCTTGCTCACCTGCTGTTCATCTTGTGTAATGAGACTGGTATAAATTTAGGCCATTAGGTCTGTGTACCTTGGTCTGTGTACTTCTACAAGTGCTTCATAAGTGCTCAGAAATATACCAGAAAGCAGAGATGTAATTCAGTGGAGTGACTTCTCCATGGTCATCATTCATCTATGATATTGACAATCCATCTGTCTCATTCACAGGTATGAACACTGTTCATTTGAATTGACCCTCTGAATTTCCTGCACAGATCCTAATCTATTCTCATGCTCTGTCTTCACACTTAAAGCTGTTTCTGATATTGGTATGTTAAACTGACCTATCTCTGCTGTGTAATTAGTTATGTGTTGTCTTCTCTCCTGTGAGTTGTTTCCATACATGGTGTAACTCTTTGATCTGCTTCCTTCTCTCTTGCTCACCTGCTGTTCATCTTGTGTAATGAGACTGGTATAAATTTAGGCCATTAGGTCTGTGTACCTTGGTCTGTGTACTTCTACAAGTGCTTCATAAGTGCTCAGAAATATACCAGAAAGCAGAGATGTAATTCTGTGGAGTGACTTCTCCATGGTCATCATTCATCTATGATATTGACAATCCATCTGTCTCATTCACAGGTATGAACACTGTTCATTTGAATTGACCCTCTGAATTTCCTGCACAGATCCTAATCTATTCTCATGCTCTGTCTTCACACTTAAAGCTGTTTCTGATATTGGTATGTTAAACTGACCTATCTCTGCTGTGTAATTAGTTATGTGTTGTCTTCTCTCCTGTGAGTTGTTTCCATACATGGTGTAACTCTTTGATCTGCTTCCTTTTCTCTTGCTCACCTGCTGTTCATCTTGTGTAATGAGACTGGTATAAATTTAGGCCATTAGGTCTGTGTACCTTGGTCTGTGTACTTCTACAAGTGCTTCATAAGTGCTCAGAAATATACCAGAAAGCAGAGATGTAATTCTGTGGAGTGACTTCTCCATGGTCATCATTCATCTATGATATTGACAATCCATCTGTCTCATTCACAGGTATGAACACTGTTCATTTGAATTGACCCTCTGAATTTCCTGCACAGATCCTAATCTATTCTCATGCTCTGTCTTCACACTTAAAGCTGTTTCTGATATTGGTATGTTAAACTGACCTATCTCTGCTGTGTAATTAGTTATGTGTTGTCTTCTCTCCTGTGAGTTGTTTCCATACATGGTGTAACTCTTTGATCTGCTTCCTTTTCTCTTGCTCACCTGCTGTTCATCTTGTGTAATGAGACTGGTATAAATTTAGGCCATTAGGTCTGTGTACCTTGGTCTGTGTACTTCTACAAGTGCTTCATAAGTGCTCAGAAATATACCAGAAAGCAGAGATGTAATTCAGTGGAGTGACTTCTCCATGGTCATCATTCATCTATGATATTGACAATCCATCTGTCTCATTCACAGGTATGAACACTGTTCATTTGAATTGACCCTCTGAATTTCCTGCACAGATCCTAATCTATTCTCATGCTCTGTCTTCACACTTAAAGCTGTTTCTGATATTGGTATGTTAAACTGACCTATCTCTGCTGTGTAATTAGTTATGTGTTGTCTTCTCTCCTGTGAGTTGTTTCCATACATGGTGTAACTCTTTGATCTGCTTCCTTTTCTCTTGCTCACCTGCTGTTCATCTTGTGTAATGAGACTGGTATAAATTTAGGCCATTAGGTCTGTGTACCTTGGTCTGTGTACTTCTACAAGTGCTTCATAAGTGCTCAGAAATATACCAGAAAGCAGAGATGTAATTCTGTGGAGTGACTTCTCCATGGTCATCATTCATCTATGATATTGACAATCCATCTGTCTCATTCACAGGTATGAACACTGTTCATTTGAATTGACCCTCTGAATTTCCTGCACAGATCCTAATCTATTCTCATGCTCTGTCTTCACACTTAAAGCTGTTTCTGATATTGGTATGTTAAACTGACCTATCTCTGCTGTGTAATTAGTTATGTGTTGTCTTCTCTCCTGTGAGTTGTTTCCATACATGGTGTAACTCTTTGATCTGCTTCCTTTTCTCTTGCTCACCTGCTGTTCATCTTGTGTAATGAGACTGGTATAAATTTAGGCCATTAGGTCTGTGTACCTTGGTCTGTGTACTTCTACAAGTGCTTCATAAGTGCTCAGAAATATACCAGAAAGCAGAGATGTAATTCAGTGGAGTGACTTCTCCATGGTCATCATTCATCTATGATATTGACAATCCATCTGTCTCATTCACAGGTATGAACACTGTTCATTTGAATTGACCCTCTGAATTTCCTGCACAGATCCTAATCTATTCTCATGCTCTGTCTTCACACTTAAAGCTGTTTCTGATATTGGTATGTTAAACTGACCTATCTCTGCTGTGTAATTAGTTATGTGTTGTCTTCTCTCCTGTGAGTTGTTTCCATACATGGTGTAACTCTTTGATCTGCTTCCTTTTCTCTTGCTCACCTGCTGTTCATCTTGTGTAATGAGACTGGTATAAATTTAGGCCATTAGGTCTGTGTACCTTGGTCTGTGTACTTCTACAAGTGCTTCATAAGTGCTCAGAAATATACCAGAAAGCAGAGATGTAATTCTGTGGAGTGACTTCTCCATGGTCATCATTCATCTATGATATTGACAATCCATCTGTCTCATTCACAGGTATGAACACTGTTCATTTGAATTGACCCTCTGAATTTCCTGCACAGATCCTAATCTATTCTCATGCTCTGTCTTCACACTTAAAGCTGTTTCTGATATTGGTATGTTAAACTGACCTATCTCTGCTGTGTAATTAGTTATGTGTTGTCTTCTCTCCTGTGAGTTGTTTCCATACATGGTGTAACTCTTTGATCTGCTTCCTTTTCTCTTGCTCACCTGCTGTTCATCTTGTGTAATGAGACTGGTATAAATTTAGGCCATTAGGTCTGTGTACCTTGGTCTGTGTACTTCTACAAGTGCTTCATAAGTGCTCAGAAATATACCAGAAAGCAGAGATGTAATTCAGTGGAGTGACTTCTCCATGGTCATCATTCATCTATGATATTGACAATCCATCTGTCTCATTCACAGGTATGAACACTGTTCATTTGAATTGACCCTCTGAATTTCCTGCACAGATCCTAATCTATTCTCATGCTCTGTCTTCACACTTAAAGCTGTTTCTGATATTGGTATGTTAAACTGACCTATCTCTGCTGTGTAATTAGTTATGTGTTGTCTTCTCTCCTGTGAGTTGTTTCCATACATGGTGTAACTCTTTGATCTGCTTCCTTCTCTCTTGCTCACCTGCTGTTCATCTTGTGTAATGAGACTGGTATATATCTAGGGCATTAGGTCTGTGTACCTTGGTCTGTGTACTTCTACAAGTGCTTCATAAGTGCTCAGAAATATACCAGAAATGTCCCAGAAGTGACCAGAAGGTGAACTCTACTTCTTTAACTGTGTCTTTCACTTGCATTTTGCTCCTTCCCCCTTATTCCCACTTGAAAACCCAATTCACACCATGTTCACTTACGCCCTCACAGTCTTTGCTCCACTCCTCCTCACTCTCCTTCGCTATCCCCAAACCCCAGCACTCTCCAAACAAATATTCATCTCCCCTTCCCTCTTACCTCCCCACCTGTCCTCATCTGCTGACCTGCTCCTAAACCGCAGATCGCTTCTAGTATCGCGCAGACCAGGCCGTCCACTCTCCTTCTCCCACCTGCTCTCCCTTTCTCTACTTCTCCTCGCTGCTGGCGACATATCTCCCAATCCTGGACCCCCACAGATGGGACACTCCTCTTTATCACCCCCCTACCGCTCCCCATCTAGTAGTAACTACCGCAACCTCTCCAACATAAAATCCATTCCCCTCTCTGCCACTCCGCAGCCCCCTCTCTCTGGAGCGCTCTGGAATGCCCGTTCCATCTGTAATAAACTGCACTTCATTCACGACCTCTTTATCTCTAGCAATCTATCCTTTCTGGCCCTCACCGAAACATGGCTGACACCATCCAACACTGCCTCCCCTGCTGCGCTGTGCTACGGCGGCCTCCACTTCACCCACACCCCTCGCCCTGGCAATAGACAGGGTGGAGGAGTGGGCCTCCTCCTTTCTAACAACTGCAGCTTCACCCCAATGCCACCTCTACCCTCCCTTGTCCTGCCTTCCTTTGAAGTGCACTCTGTCCGCATCTACTCTCCCTCCAACCTCCAAGTGGCCGTCATATACAGACCCCCGGGCCCAACCACTGCCTTTATCGACCAGTTCTCCGCCTGGCTTCTACACTTTCTCTCTGCTGACATCCCCACTATCATCATGGGTGACTTCAACATCCCCACTGACACCCGCCAGTCAGCGGCCTCCAAACTCCTCTCCCTCGCCTCATCTTTTGGTCTAACTCAGTTGTCCGCCTCTGCCACCCACAAAGATGGCCACACACTAGACCTTATCTTCACCCGTCTCTGCTCTCTATCTAACCTCACTACCTCCCCTCTCCCCTTATCTGACCACCATCTGCTGACCTTTTCAGCCCTGTCCTCCTCACCTGCCCCCCCTGTCCAGCACATATCACACCCCCGCAGAAACCTTGCACACATCAACATACACACCCTTTCTGACTCTATCCTACCGCTGTCCTCCATATCTTCACTCCACGACACAAACAGTGCCACCATTTTCTACAACGCCACTCTCACATCAGCTATTGATTCAGTCGCTCCTCTTGTGAACGGCAGAGCAAGACGAATCAATAGACAACCCTGGCACAACAGCCTCACTAAAAAACTACGGCAAGTGTCTAGAGCCGCAGAGCGGCGCTGGAAGAAAACGCACTCCCAGGAAGACTTCACCACATTCAAAAATGCAATTCACACATTTCGCTTGGCCCTTACCTCGGCTAAACAGAATTACTTCAAAAACCTCATATCCTCTTTAACACACAACCCCAAACAGCTATTTAACACTTTTACCTCCCTCCTTCGCCCACCGATGCCCCCTCCAACCTCCCTCATCTCCGCAGAAGAATTTGCCACATATTTCAAAGAAAAGATCGACCAAACCAGACAAGTCTTTTCTGCTGAACCACCACAACCCCTTTATATAACAGACCACTGCCCCTCCCCCATAAACTTCCTCCCCACTATCACCGAAGGAGAGCTTGCACATCTTCTCTCAAAAGCGCACCTCACTACATGCGCACTTGACCCCATCCCATCCCACCTCCTCCCCAACCTCACCACTATCCTTATTCCCGCCTTATCCCATCTCTTCAACCTATCTCTAACAACTGGTACCTTCCCTTCTGCCTTTAAGCATGCAACAGTCACACCTATCCTAAAGAAACCTTCCCTCGACCCAACCTCTACTACCAGCTATCGACCCATATCGCTACTCCCACTTGCCTCAAAACTCCTGGAACAGCATGTCCATGCTGAACTTTCCTCCCACCTCTCCTCTAACTCTCTCTTTGACAACCTACAGTCCGGCTTCCGTCCACATCATTCCACTGAAACTGCCCTGACTAAAATCACAAATGACTTACTTACCGCCAAAGCTAACAACCACTTCTCTGTACTCCTACTTCTAGACCTATCCTCAGCCTTTGACACTGTTGACCACTCCCTGCTACTACAGATCCTCTCTTCCCTTGGTGTCAGAGACCTCGCTCTCTCTTGGATCTCTTCATACCTCTCCAACCGCACTTTTAGTGTCTCCCATTCCCACACAACCTCTTCATCCCGCCATCTCTCGGTTGGTGTCCCTCAAGGCTCTGTCCTGGGACCCTTACTTTTTTCTATCTATACATTTGGCCTGGGACAACTCATAAAGTCCCATGGCTTCCAGTACCACCTATATGCTGATGACACTCAGATCTACCTCTCTGGTCCAGATGTCACATCTCTGCTGTCCAGAATCCCAGAGTGCCTATCTGCTATATCTTCCTTCTTTTCCTCTCGCTTCCTAAAGCTCAATATGGCCAAAACTGAACTGATCATCTTTCCTCCATCTCCCCTGCACTCTCCACCTGATCTATCCATTACAATTAATAACATCACGCTCTCCCCAGCACCCAAAGTTCGGTGCCTCGGAGTGACCTTTGACTCTGCCCTGTCCTTCATACCGCACATCCAATCCCTCACCACCTCCTGCCGTTTTCAACTCAAAAATATCTCCAGAATCCGCCCTTTTCTCAATCCCCAATCTACAAAAATTCTAGTGCACGCCCTCATAATCTCCCGCATCGACTACTGCAACATCCTCCTCTGTGGTCTCCCTGCTAACACACTCGTCCCTCTCCAGTCCATCCTTAACTCTGCTGCCCGACTGATCCACCTCTCTCCTCAATACCACCCCGCTTCTCCTCTCTGCAAGTCCCTCCACTGGCTCCCAATCTTCCACCGTATCCAATTCAAATTACTAACACTGACCTACAAAGCTATCCATAATCTGTCTCCTCCATATATCTCTGAACTAATCTCTCGCTACACTCCAAAACGTAACCTCCGGTCCTCCCAAGATCTCCTTCTATCCTCCTCTCTCATTCGCTCCTCATGCAACCGACTCCAAGACTTCTCCCGAGCATCCCCAGTCTCCTGGAACTCACTGCCTCAACACGTCAGACTATCTACTACACTCGCAAGCTTCAAACGGAACCTAAAGACTCATCTGTTCAGAAATGCCTATAACCTTCAATGACCTCACTGCTTCACCACCGTGCGGAGCTGCCGCCCCACCACCGTGCGGAGCTGCCGCCCCACCACCGTGCGGAGCTGCCGCCCCACCACCGTGCGGAGCTGCCGCCCCACCACCGTGCGGAGCTGCCGCCCCACCACCGTGCGGAGCTGCCGCCCCACCACCGTGCGGAGCTGCCGCCCCACCTACACCCCACCTACTGTCTCCTCCCCAAAATCCTTTAGGATGTAAGCCCGCAAGGGCAGGGCCCTCTTCCCCCTGTGCTAGTCTGTCTATTGTAACGTGTACATGTATTCTGTATGTAACCCCCTCATGTACAGCACCATGGAATCAATGGTGCTCTATAAATAAACAATAATAATAATAATAAAATTTCTGATCCCTGAAGGCGCCTCTACTTCACATAACTCTTCACACACTGACAACTCTATTGATAACTGATTTTTTTTATCAATTCAATACACCTGCTATTCATGACGACACATCACCATCTATCAACTAACGCAATTGTATTCTTCTATTCGATTTAACCTTTTTTGGACCTTTTCTTATACTTGCTAATTACACTGATGTCATCTCTATCTCCTCTCTGGGGGGAGAACTCTAGCCAGTGCATCTCATTAGCTGCAAAGTTAGTTTGCTCAAGTCTTCCCAAGATGGCTGTTCGATACAACATGGCTGCTCAGCACATTATGGCTGCCTACTCTCTAACACTTACGTATGCGTGTAACTGAGGGCACATGGCAGTAATGTCATGCGCTTCTCCGCTTACATGGTGAAGTCACTTGCCAGCACCAGAAGAGAACACCGTGCATGGGGAGAGCGGAGGTATGGGGAGTATAATCATTTATTTTTTAATTTAATAATAAAGTTTTATTTCTATAGCGCCAACATATTCCGCAGCGCTTTACAATTCAGAGGGGACATGTACAGACAATTTGAGACAATACAAAATAACAAAATTAAGATACCAGGAGGAGTGAGGGCCCTGCTCGTAAGCTTACAGTCTATGAGGAAATAGGGGAGAAACAAAAAGTGATTTTCTTATGTGTGCAGCGTGATGGGGAAATATATACAAGAATGGGCCCGAGAGGAGGGCTAAATATACAAGAATGGGGACATATATACTAGGACAAGAATCATATATACCAGGATGGGGATCATATATACCAGGATGGGATAAAGATGGGCAACATATATACCAGGATGGATATACAGTATACATGAGGATGGGAGACACAGCAACAGTACAAGGGGCCCAGGATGGGTGACATCAGTAAAGAATTGAGGGATTTTATCCCAGTAACAGTGTCAGCAGCAGATTCCCCCCCCCCCCCCATAACAGTGAATCATGACCACAGTTTTTGTGTCAATCTTTTTCCTTATATTCCTTCTTCAAAACCTAGGTGTGTCTTATGGTCCAAAAAATACAATAAGTTTAAAAATAAATAAAATGGTTCTTTTCCTCACAAATTCTTACTTGAGTAATTGTAGCCAATTTTTTTTATAAAACCCTTTGAATTATAGTACATCATGATGGCTTCTCCTGTGTGGCTCATCGGACAACAGGAACTGATTAGTCTTAAAAAAATTTGGCAAATTCTGAAAGCAAGAATGGCTGCTCCGCTCTGTTGGTTTTCTGATGGTCGGCAAGACTTGATTTACCAATTAAACATTTCAATTATTCACAACATGAAAAAGGTTCCTTCCCTGTGCGGCTTCTTCACATGTTTAACAAGACCTGATTTACTAGTAAAACATTGCCCACATTCTGAACCTGAAAATACGTTCTCCCATGTGTGAATTTTCTTATGTCTAACAAATTCTGATTTCTGACTAACACATTTCCCACACTCTGAACATTAAAATGGATTGTCCTCTGTGTGAGATCTTTGATGCCTAACAAGATGTGCATTCCGAATAAAACATTTCCCACATTCTGAACATGAAAATGGCTTCTCCCCTGTGTGAGATCTTTGATGCACAACAAGATGTGATTTCTCAATAAAACATTTCCCACATTCTGAACATGAAAATGGCTTCTCCCCTGTGTGAATTTTATGATGTCTAACTTCATTTGATTTACTAGTAAAACATTGCCCACATTCCGAACATGAAAATGGCTTCTCGCCTGTGTGAGATCTTTGATGCATAACAAGATCTGATTTCTGAATATAAAATTTCCCACATTCTGAACATGAAAATACGTTCTCCCCTGTGTGAATTTTCTGATGTCTAACAAATTCTGATTTCTGACTAAAACTTTTCCCACACTCTGAACAAGAAAATGGATTGTCCCCTGTGTGATTTTTATGATGTCTAACAAGATGTGACATCTGAATAAAACATTTCCCACATTCTGAACATGAAAATGGCTTCTCCCCTGTGTGAGATCTTTGATGCTTAACAAGATCTGCTTTCTGGATAAAACATTTTCCACATTCTGAACATGAAAATGGCTTCTCTCCTGTGTGAGATCTTTGATGCATAACAAGAGCTGATTTCTGAATAAAACATTTCCCACATTCTGAACATGAAAATGGCTTCTCCCCTGTGTGAGATCTTTGATGCATAACAAGAACTGATTTCGCAATAAAACATTTCCCACACTCTGAACATGAAAATACATTCTCCCCTGTGTGAATTTTCTGATGTCTAACAAATTCTGATTTCTGACTAAAACATTTCCCACACTCTGAACATGAAAATGGTTTCTCCCCTGTGTGAATTTTCTGATGTCTAACAAGGTGTGATTTCTGAAAAAAACATTTTCCACATTCTGAGCATGAAAATGGCTTCTTCCGAGTGTGATATTTTTGATGGTCAAGAAGATGTGATTTCCTGGTAAAACATTTCCCACATTTTAAACATGAAAATGGCTTCTCCCTTGTAGGAACTGTTTCATCAGTTTCATATTCCACATCCCTTCTGAAACTTTTATTCTGCTTACAATTCTGTGATAAATGGGAATTTTGGGCTTGTTTGAAAAACTCAGATAATAGAGCTTTCCGAGGAAGGACTGGATTTATATCTGGGACAACAGCATGCTCTTCATATGTATCATGTGGATTACTTTCATCATCTGTTATAAATTCTGAAGATATTAGAGGTCCATCTGAACTTCCAATACAGTCATCTGCTAAAAATAAACACAAAGTTATTAATATCATTAAAAATTATCTTGAAAGTACATTTATTTTTTTAAACCATAACATCAGAAATTAAATTAGGGAAAAAATATTCTGAATCTGTTGTCCAATATTGAGATCTAAAGGCCCCTTTACAAGCTACGATTTTTCTGACGATATGTCGTCGGGGGTCACAGTTTTCATAGTTAACGACGTCGTTGCGTGTGACACCTACGTTCGAATCCGAACGATCTTAAAAATAGCGAAAATCGTTGATCGTTGACAAGATGTTCAGTTTCAAAATATTGTTCATCGTTTGGAACGCAGCAGACATATTGTTACGTTTGACACCCTGCCAACGACGAACAACATCCATACGACCGCCTTGGTCAAACAATATATCGCTGAACGATGTAGCGTCGTTTGTGAGATAGGTACGTGTGGCTGCTAGAAAATGACCTATGAGCGATCTCGGCAAATTGGAGTAACGATCTGGGCGTGTCACATCGCTAACAAGATCGCTAGCGATATCGTTTTGTGTAAAGCGGCCTTAAGATTTACATCTTTGTTAATTTGGCTCTCCCATTCCTAGCACCAGTTCTCTGGAATGTGCTACAGTAAATAATCTGATTGATTGTCACAATGTGACTGCAGGATAATGAGGGATAGGGGGCTCCTATACTGTCCCTCACTATAGGGGACCCTAAGCTATTCCTAACCTCTGGATTACCCCTGAAGATGGAGATGCCGAAGTCTCGTGCATTACTAGTCTCCTGACTAGATCTAATCTGTGATCCCCAAGGGAAGCAAGGGGCAGGATTATGATGGAAATACAGATTAAGACAAACGGGACACATTGCAAACTCACAAAAATAAACAGTGATAGGCTAAGGAGAAAAGCAAGAGCAGGAAGGCAGCAACAAAAATGACAACAAGGGTTAACACCGCAACAGCTCACAGTAATAATGCACAAAAAAACACCCATAAGTCTGGATCACAACACCTCACCAGATCAGTATAGGTAAACTATAGCTGGCATTAATGAAATAGTCCAGCCAACATATACAGAACGGGAGCAAACAATACTTTCTCCTCTACAGCATGTGATCACAGACATTAACAAGCAGCCCAGCAGAGAATAACTCTTACTAGCCTGCCCAAGCCTGTGGTTTGACGCCTGCGTCTCCCTGTGCTGCTCACAGACAGCAGAGAAGTTAACATGCATTGCAGAGTACCAGAATCTATCATTTCCACAGATACTGACGCTGCCATGACAGTTGGCAAAACCTGCAAACATCTCCTTGAAACATTGATCCACAGCATAGACAATTTCAAAGAGGTTTTTTTCGAAGACGAAAATAAAATAGAGACTGTAACGCTGATAGGCCGCGTTACAGTCTCTATTTTATTTTCGTCTTCGAAAAAACCCTCTTTGGCTTAGGCTTTGTAACCAAAGCAGGTAGCAGGGTCTTGCAGCCTGTACAGATAAACATCAGGGTTCAAATTCATCAAGACCGGTGATGTACACTGAAAAATGACATCAGGGACTGGAGTGAGATTTCTGCCACAGGGAACACCGCAGTTTGTTATGAATTAGAGAAGCGGTGGCATCGCACCCTTGTTCTGGCCAAGCTCTGCCTATTTTGGCAAAGCTGGTTAAAATTGTCGTGAACACACACAGACACACCAGCCTGTCTCCTCTTCAGCTTTAGACTACTCCAAATGAGATGTTTGGTCACATGACGTGATGTCAAAATGGTCCTTAAGCAGTCCTATAATTGGCATATAAACACTGGGGCCCCTGGGAGAAAGGGGGCCCTGTGCAATTGCCCAGTTTGCTCTCCCTTTCCCCTAATGACAGTCCTGCATGCCAGCCTGTCCTCTGTTCAGTTCTTTTAGACTCCTGCAATTAAGAGACCTTTGGTAACATCAAGTCACATGACTTTGAAGCCATCAAAGGTCCTTAAACAATCAATCTCAAAATACAACTGATGGGGTCTTTAAGAGAGTGGGGTCTTGAGAATTTGCACAGTTTGACTCCTCCCAACGCTGGCCCTGACTGTAACTAGGGCTTATTTATGGAGTAGGGCTTATATTTCAAGCATTCTTCAAAGATCCCATAAAATTGTGCTAAGTGTTATTTTTGGACTATGTTTAATTTTCAGCGAAACGGTATTTATGAACCCTCTGCAGGTCTTTGAGTTGCCATCATAACAACATAGAGAAGGCACTAGAAACAAACAGAAGGAAAGACAATACAGTTGAAAAAAAAACAGAGCAGAAAGCCTAAAAATGTAAACACAAAATTAGTGCAGAAAGAAAATGAGTAGATATTTCTTACTGGACAGAGCTGGAGGAGACACATCCTGAGGAACATCGGGAGCTTCTTGTTTACAGTCCTGTGGGAGAAGAGGACGGGGACATCTCTCTGGTGTTGTCCTCTTACTGGATAGAACTGGAGGAGACACATACAGGGACTGAATTCATTCCTTACATACAGATAATTATAGGCCGTGTGTATTTAGTCCTGTCTATTACCTGGTGATGTGAGGGGCTGGGGAACCTCCATCATGACGTCCTTGTACAGATCTTTGTGTCCTTCTAAATACTCCCACTCCTCCATGGAGAAATAGATGGTGACGTCCTGACACCTTATAGGAACCTGACACATACAATGATACCGTCACCCCCGATCCCTTCATAGCGTTACTGTATAATGTCCCAGCATTCCCAGCAGTGTCACCTCTCCAGTCAGCAGCTCAATCATCTTGTAGGTGAGTTCTAGGATCTTCTGGTCATTGATGTCCTCATGTATCGGGGGGTGAGGTGGAGGCCCCGTGAGTGGGTTCAGGGGTCTTCCCCATCCCTCAGACACAGGGGCCTGACAGCGCTCACTAGAGGTCTTCTTCACTACTGTGAAATCCTGGTTATGGAGAGACACAGTAATAAATCTCACTCCAGACATTTCCAGAGTCCTCACCTCTCCAGTTCTGTCCATCTGTTATTCCCATAGATAAGAATGATGTAATGTGACGTCATCAGAATCTCTCACCTCTCCAGTGAGCCGGAAGAGGATCTCTAGGGTGAGGTGTAATATCCTCTCCGCCATCTTGTCCCTGTCCATATCCATCCTGGACAGGAAATTTTCTGAAAACAGAATAATATCACTGAAGGATCCGATATTGTAAGGACCTGAATGGGAAGGAGATGAGCCGATATGTAAAATTAATGGAGATAATAATGGAGGGAAGATATCATTTGGGTAGGAAAAAAAAATTTCAACATGAAATGAAGTAGCAAAACCGACCCATAAAAGTATTGCACCTAAAATGGTATCAATGAAAACGTCGGCTCATCAAGCAAAAAATAAGTCCTCACTCAACTCCGATGTCGGAAAATGGAGACACAAACAGATTTTTTAATGTTTTGTTTGTTTTTTTTTACAAAAGTCTGATTTTTATTCACTACTAGAGATGGGTGAACCTGGAGTTCGGTGTTCGGTACAAACTCAGACTTTTCCGAGATAGTAAAGTTCAGGTTTGGAGTTCGGGGGATTTACGTCTGCAAACCACTCTCATATTATCAGATGTATTGTGCACCAAGAAATAAAACTGAAAAAACCCGCCCTCCCCTGTTAGTGATCTGTTTATGGCTGCATGTGGGCGGAGACCCGAACTGCCAATCAGTGACTTCAAATAAAGTTCAGGTCAAGTCCAAGTCCAGAACCGATCTATACAAATGTTCAGCTGGACCAGCAGAAGCCGAACGTCCACGGGTCCACTCATCTCTAGTCACCACTGAGATAATAAGAAATGTCTGATATTGCCGTAATCACACTGATCTGGAGAATCACGCTGACCGCTCACTTCCAGCACATCGTCAATGGCGTAAAAACAATAAAAGATGGAATTTGTTTTTTCACCCTTTCACAGCGCTTTGAATTTTTACTTAATTTCCAGTAGATTTTATGGTAAAATTAAAAACTAAGTCATTTAAAGAAAAAAAAAAAAAAAAGCAACTAAAAAAAATCCTTCATAACAGTTTACAATGCGCCCATTGTATCGTTCGTAGAAATGAGCATCCGACGAATAACAGGCTATTCGCGATATTCGGTATCCGATGAATAAAAGAACATCCGCTCCAATACTTTCATTTACATTTCTGACATCCTGGCGCCTGTTTTCCAGCCAATGAACACATCTGATGTTGTTTACCCTCACAGTAATGCCACAGCCATCTTTGTTGTGGTGTTACTGTGATTGGCTCGGCCGCACAGCGTCTTGGGGGCTATATACGCCAGCGGCCATTTTGTGATCACGCAGTCATAGGGAGCTGGCGGTGTAGATAGACTGTATTGTGTGCGGGAGAGCGTTCTTAGATCAACTAATAAATAATCCTTGTAAGGGCTGAAAACTGTGTCCAGTAGCTGCTAGCGGCTCCATAAAATCGCCAAATCACAAATCTGTGAATGCAGAACCAGCTATAGGGCTCTCTCTGTCTGTCCGTCGGTCTCTCTCTGTCTGTCTGTCTCTCCCTCTCCGCTCCTGTCTCATACTCACTGATCACTGACCGATCACCAGTACGGCTCTGCACGGCTGTCACACTGCTCTGGTGTCTTCTCCAGCTTTTGAAAATGCCGCTCATTATTCCATCTCGCATTCACTGCTTTCCCCGCCCACCAGCGCCTCTGATTGGTTGCATTCAGACGAGCCCCCACATTAAGTGACAAGTCTCACTGCAACCAATCACAGCCGCCGGTGGGCGGGTCTATGTAGTGCAGTAAAATAAATAAATAAATTAAAAAAAATGGCGTGCAGCCCCCCCACTTTTGATACCAGCCAAGGTAAAGCCACACGGCTGAAGGCTGGTATTCTCAGGATGGGGATCTCCACCAGCTTAAAATTATCACCCAGCAGCCGCCTGGAATTGCCGCATCCATTAGATGCGACAGTCCCGTGACTCTACTCGGCTCATCCCAAATTGCCCTGGTGCGGTGGCAATCGGGGTAATAAGGAGTTAATGGCAGCCCATAGCTACCACTAAGTCCTAGGTTAATCATGGCAGGCATCTGAGACACCCCCATGATTAACCTACAAGTTAAAGAAAATAAACACATACACCCAAAAAATCCTTTATTTGGAATAAAAGCCGGAAAAAAAACAAAAACACCCTCTATCACCACTTTATTAAAATCCCCAAATACCCCTCCAGGTCCGACGTAATTCACACGAGGTCCCATGACGCATCCAGCTCTGCTACATGAAGATGACAGGAGTAGCCGTAGAACATCGCCGCTCACTCTGAGCTCCACAGAGCAACTGATGTGAGCCGCGATGCTATCAGCGATGACGTCACTCAGGTTAGCCGTGGCCACCGCTCTGAGGAAGAGGACTCAAGCTGGCCGCGGGTAACCTGAGTGACGGCACCGCTGATCGCACGGCTCACTTCAGTCACTCAGGTGATTTACAGTCACCGGTGAATCCTTCACCTGTGATCACAAATCAGACAGAGCCACGCAATGACAATGAAGTCGGGTGATGTTCATCCGAGTTTATTCTGATCGGCAGCCAGCCATGCTCTATGGAGATGTAGCAGAGCTGAGTGGGACCGCACTGTCAAAAATGCATCTAAAACGCATTCAAAATGCATCCAAAACGTATCATTTTGGATGCTTTTTGAAATGCACATGCAGTGTAAAGGCTGCTTTACACCAGAAGATCTATCGTGCGATAGATCGTCGGGGTCACGGTTTTTGTGACACACATCCGGCATCGCTTGCGACGTCGGCCTGTGTGACACCTCCTAGCGACGCAGTATCACTCACAAATCGTGAGTCATGTACTGGTCGCTAGGTTTCATAATATCGTTTAATTTAATTGTTCATCGTTTTCGGGGTAGCACACGCCGCTCCGTGTGACACCCTGGGAACGATGAACATCGCTTACCCGCGACCCGTGTCTCCCGCGGAAGGAAGGAGGTGGGCGGGATGTTTACATCCCGCTCATCTCTGCCCCTCCGCTTCTATTGGCCGGCGGCCGTGTGACGTCGCTGTGACGCCGAACGTCCCTCCCACTCCAGGAAGTGGACGTTCGCCGCCCACAGCGATGTCGGACGGGAGGTAAGTATGTGTGAAGAGGGGTAGCCGACTTTGTGCGACACGGGCAGCGATTTGCCCGTGACGCAAAAAGGATAGGGGGCGGGTACGATCGATTGTGAAATCGCACAATCGGTCATACCGTGTAAAGCAGCCTTAAAGCATGACAAAAGGGAACGTGAATGAGCAGAGCTGCAGTGTAAAGCATGACAAAAGGAAACATGAATGAGGAGAGAGACAGACAGACAGAGAGAGAGAGAGAGAGAGAGAGAGACCAGGCATGATTCCAGATTATTTCCAACCTTCTACAGGCTGTGCCCATACTGTTTCTGCCTTTTCCCATCAATTTCAGCCTTTTCCTCAGTCACTACAGGTTATCGTTAGGTCCAACATGAAATTATTCGAGTTTCCCATAGACTTACATTGGGTGTCGAATATTCGCGAATACTCAAATAGGTACGATCTATTCGTCGGATATTCGTCGAAGCGGATATTTTGGTGTTCGATCATCCCTAATCATTGGGCTTTACTCTCCTCCTCCTCCATGTCATTCTGAGGCACTAAATTCAAATTTTCAGAGGGCCTGCATTTGTCAAGAAACCTGAGTTTGGTGAGGGCCCTGAGGTGGCCCAGTAAAGTACATTTTGGAGGGACTGCTCTTACATATACATTTGGGCGGTGCCTCCCTCAATGAGACTCAGATAGTGGAATACATATTCCATAGCAGTTTACAATGCGCCCATTGTAGCATTGGGCTTTACCCTCCTCCTCCTCAAATTTCCCAGTCTGGAATGTAAACGTGTGTGTAAACCAGAAGAGCGAGAGCAGATTCTATCTTGAATGGCAGACAATAAGGCCTCTTCACATTTCTCAAGCAGCAACAAATTTTCCACGACCATACAGTCTACTGTGAATACACAGAAGGCTAGTCCATCCAATCCTCAACCTGGTCCTCCTTCCTCCCCCCATCATCAGTCACAGGAGACATATGACCCCAAGCTTGGCCACTCTGAGGATCTGTTTTGTATGTATCCTTTGGTTGGCTCTGGCCTCTCACCGTGCAGCATTCAAGAGGGATGAGAAGAGGTGGTGTGAGTTGAGTATTTGAGAACCTACGGCCAGAAGAAAGCCACTTTGAGGAACCTGATTTACTGTCTCCAGAGGTGGAGAATGATGATGATGAGACACAGTTGCCATCAGAGCAGCCTACAATCTCAACTGGGAAGGAGGATGATATGAAGACGAGGTAGTCCATGATGAGTCCACTGATCTGACCTGTACCGTTGACATGCATAGCCAGCACAGCAACACAGAGGATGATGGATATGTAGCACCAACACAGGCACCAAGGGGTAATGGTTTGCCCAGAGTGAGAACTGGGTCAACTGTTCCGGAGATCACCCCCACTGTGGTCCAAGTCAGGGAAAGGGGGCGTTCAGCCGCTGTCTGGACGTTTTTTCTGAAAGTCCTTCAGAGAAAAAAAATTGTAATCTGTAGCATCTGCCATACCAAGTTGAGCACAGCGCAGGTCAAACGCAACCTGAGAACCACCAGTATGTGGAACCACATGGCAGGCAAGCACCCTAGAAAAAACAATAATTATAGCAAAAACAACCCTCATGAGAGCTTACGTCTTCAATGAGGTGGTGGTGGGGGGGGGTACAAGGTACAGGTGCTCATTTCCAATGACAATCCAGCTATCTCAAAGATATGGGGGATAGATAAAGGCTGCCTGAACCAGTCAGCCAATCTTTGAGATGCTTTTGGGTGTGGTGGAGTTTGATGGAGAGTTATGTTGTGAGAAGCTGTGGATGGACTGAATTTAATTTGATTAGGGAGTGTGATAGGCCACCCTAAAGAGCTGTGTTTTAGGGAACGTCTGAAGCTGAGTAAGTTGTGGTTAATCCTGGTTTTTGGGTCAGAGCATTCCAGAGGATTGGTGCAGCTCGGGAGAAGTCTTGGATCCGGTAGTGGGAGGTTTGGCTTAGCGTGGATGTTAGTCGAACGTCGTTTGCAGAATGTAGAGAATGGATAGGGTGATAGACAGAGATGAGGGTGGAGATGTAGGGGGGTGCCACACTGTGGAGAACTTTGTGGGTGAGAACAAAATTTGAATTGGATCTTGTGATATATGGGCAGCCAGTGCAATGACTGGCACAGAGCAGAAGCATCCGCGTAACGGATAGCCAGATAGGTGACCCTGGCTGCCGCATGAAGGATGGACTGTAGAGGAGAGAGTCAAGTTAAGGGAAGACCAATTAATAAAGAATTGCAGTAGTCAAGGCAGGAGTGGATTGGAGCCACAGTGAGGGTTTTTGTAGTTTCCATGGTAAGAAAGGAGCTGATTTTAGAGATTTTCTTGAGGTGCAAGCGAGAGGAGTGGGCAAGAGATTGTATACAGGAGGTGAAGGAGAGATTGGTGTCGAGCATTACCCCCAGACAGCGAACCTGCTGCCTAGGAGTTATCGTGGTACCACACACAGAGAGGGAGATGTCAGGTTTAGGGAGGTTAGAAGATGGAGGGAATAGAAGTAGTTCAGTTTTGGAAAGGTTAAGTTTCAAATATAGAGAAGACAAGATGTTGTAAACTGCAGACAGACAGTAGGTGGGCAGAACACCAGGGTACCAAATTTATGTCTCCGGGTCAAACTACTGCCATGTCACCTGTGCTACGTCCTTCATAATCTGCTGTTCAGGAAACAGGCTCTCATGCATCCAGTCCCACAAGCTGTGATTGTACAGACACAGTAAACAGCAAACATCAACCACATCCACTTCCTTTTCCCAGCGAAGTGTCCAGTTGTCCATGCCTAAGAACTTGGAAAGGAAGCGTAAATACACAGCCACGCACCCACAGGTACAAAAACTAAACTCGCACATTGCCAAATTACTAGCCATGGAGATGTTGCCGTTTAGGTTTGTGTAAACACAGTGTTTCCATGATCTCTAGGCTGTGGCTGCCCCATGATACAGTATTCTCAGCCGCCACTATTTTGCCTGGTGTGCCGTCCCCGCGTTACACCAGCATGTGTTAAACAATCTCAACTGTGCTCTGATCAACACCATAACCGAGAAGGTACAGCTAACAACAGGCATGTGGACAAGTTGTTGTGGACAGGGACGATACATATCTGTCACGGCACAGTGGGTGCACCTGGTGGAGGCTGAGACAAAGTCGCAAATCGTTAACATCACGCATCCTACCCATGCCAAGAATAGCGGGCTCAACTTCTATCTGGGTTTCCGCCTCATCATATGCCACTTTCTGTCTCCCCTCCTCCTCCTCCTGATCCTCTACTGAATTACCCTCCCCATCACTGCCAAGCAGGGAGCTGTGCAGCAACGCATCGGCAAAGTGCCAACACGCTCTGCTGAAGCTGATCTGTTTAGGTCAGAAACCACACACTGCAGCAGAGCTGTAGCAAGGTGTAAAAGAACAAACCGATCAGTAGCTCTCCCTGCTGCACCTCCAACCTGGTCTGGTCATCTGTGATATTGGACATAATCTGGTGGCGCCTTTAAAAGTCGGCAAGCTGGTACATGTGCCATGCATGACTTACGTGGTGAACCTAGTCGTTCAGAAATTTCTCAAAACATACCCTGACTTGCTGTACTTACTTGAGAAGGTAAAAAACAAAAAGTTAGCCGGAGTATGAGTTATGAGTATGAGAATTACATGCAACTTGTAAGCTCATATTCACTTGAGAAGATGTGCTGTATTAATGCCCATTTCCGCCATTCCTCTACCACTGCTGCTGGTTTTACAACGCTGCAAAAGTGGTTAATTTGCCATGTCACCGACTCATGTGCGACCTGCCCACATGGTGGAACTCTACATATCATATGTTGGTGATGATTAGTGAGCAGCAGAGGGCATTAGCTTAATACCAGCTTCAACATGCCCATCAGACTGACAGTCAGCCACCACACATAACTGTTGAGTGTGTGTGGATCGCTGACATTTGTGAGGTTCTTGAGAACTTTGACTACAGCACCAAGTTCATGAGCGGTGATCAGGCTATTATCAGCTTAAGCATCCCGCTGCTGTGTCTGTTGAAACAATCACTGCATAATCTCAGATAGGAAGCTTTGAGTGCCCAGCATGTGGCTATGGAGCAAGATTTCCCAATGGGTGATACTACCCAGCCCTGCCAATTTTCTGAGGCAACATTGGGTGATGATGAAGAGGATGAGGAGGGAGGGGACTTGTTTTTCTGTGCTACCGAGGTGACTCCCAATGCTACTCATGGAACTCTCAACCCCAGCTTCATGTCTGTCTAGCATGGATGGGCTGGAGAGGAGGAGGTGAGTCAACGTGAAGAGAGGATGGGTATTGTTCCTCCTGGTTGGGACACAGAACCTTTGCCTGTTTGCAGCTTGGGCCACATGGCACAGTTTATGTGTAAGGCTATGTGCGCACTTTGCGTTTCCACCTGCGTTTCAGCTGCTTTTTAGGTCCGTTTTAAACTGCAGGGTTTTTATGCCAAAATGCATGCGTTTTGATTTTCCACCAAAGTCTATGGGAAATGGGGATTTCTTGTCCTCACTTTGCGTTTCTAAACGCTGCATTTAATTTGCATATTTTGTGGCAAAAACCATGCGTTCAAAGAAGCAGCATGTCAATTGTTTTTGCCATTTGGACTCCGTTTTGCTAACATTGAAGTCAATGAGAAGTAGCAAAAATCAAGCCACATCAAAATTCCAGAGTTTAACATGCTTTTTAGCTCCAGAAAGTATGCGTTTGAAACTTCCAAAACACGTTTTTCTGACATCAAATTAATGGAATTAAATGTCCCTTTACACACACACATAGTCCGACAATTAAAATAAAGTAAATTATTAATTTTTTGAAAATTTAGCCAAAAATAGTATAAGGCCATGTTCCCACGGGAGCTTGTTCCTGCGGATTTTCCAGTTAAATCCGCAGGTTTTAGCATGTACAGACACTCCCCATGTTATCCTATGGGACATGGGGAGTGTCTGTGTCCACGTTGCGGAATGTGCGGCTGCGGAACATGGTGCGGATGTCCCGCAGCCGCACATAACTGCATGTCAATTATTCCTGCGGAATTACCTGCGGAAATCCCGGCCCTCCACTATGGAGATAGAGGCCGGGACGTCCGCAGGTAATTCGCAGGAAAGTATGCAGGTTTACCGCTGCTATATCGCTGGAATCCCGCAGCTAAAAATAGCTGCGGATGCCGGCGTGCAGCTGCGGGAAACCTGCGGCCGTATCTGCGGATACATCCGCAGGTGCGATCTCCCGTGGGCACATAGCCTAAAACCGCTATAATTTTATTAAATATACATATTTTCGCTATGATTTTAATAATTAAAGTTGTTTTCTTTTTTTCCCCCTTTTTTATAGTGTTTGTATGTTTAAACTTTATTTAGGTGTGTCTTTGTGTTCAAAACGCATTTCACTTTTGGCAATGAAAAAGCAGGTAAAAAGCGCTAAAACGCAGCAAAAACGCGGTAAATACGCACGCATATTTCTCGCATTTTGATGGTCACAAGCAACTTTGGCAAAAGCAATTTCTGCCAAAACATGCGTTTAGAACTGCAACTAGGGTGACGCAAATTGCGAACATAGCCTAAGCGTTTGTCGCAAGACCCACGCATGATACACATTTAATCCTACAACCCATACTGGCTGGCCACCATTCTGGATCCAAGGTACAAGAAGAAATTTCCTTCTCTCCTTTTGGAGTCACCAAAGGGTTGCACAATGGAAGCCTTCAAGAGGGTCATTGTAGGTCAGTTGCTGAAAACATCACCCTCAGACAACGCTGGCAGCAGAGTTACCGGCTCTTTCAAACACCAAAGATTAATGGGGAGAGACACCAACACCAGGTCCAACAGAAGTGGGGGGGAAAAATGTGCACAAACTGGGCCATTTTCAATAAACCAGGACATCAGCAAGGGATATCTGTGCCTGTAACAATGCCAAGGAGGGAGAAGCACAACATGGTCAAGGGGTACTTAAGTGACCATACCTGCATCCTTTCTGATGCTTCAGTTCCCTTTAATTATTGGGTGTTCAAGCTGAACACTTGGTCCGATCTCTCCTTATACACCTTGAATGTGCTGGCCTGCCTGACTGCAACTGTGACGTCAGAGCGTGTTTTCAGTTCTGCTGTGGCAATCATCACTGATAGGCGCTCACGCCTCTCCACAGAAAATGCAGACAGACTTAAGGCCCAGTCACACTAAACAACTTACCAGCAATCCCAACAACGATACAACTTCATAGGGATCGCTGGTAAGTTGCTAGGAGGTCGCTGGTGAGATGTCACACTAAGCGACGCTCCAGCGATCCCACCAGCAACCTGACCTGGCAGGGATCGCTGGAGCGTCGCTACACGTGGAAGCATGCTGCGCTTGGGAACTAAGGTAAATATCGGGTAACCAACCCGATATTTACCTTGGTTACCAGCGCACACCGCTTAGCGCTGGCTCCCTGCACACCTAGCCACAGTACACGTCGTGTTAATTACCCGATGTGTACTCTGCTACGTGTGCAGGCAGCAGGAGCCAGCTTCTGCGGACGCTGGTAACCACGGTAAACAGCGGGTAACCAAGAAGCCCTTACCTTGGTTACCCGATATTTACCTTCGTTACCAGCGTCCGCCGCTCTCAGCTGTCAGTGCCGGCTCCTGCTCCCTGCACTCCTAGCCACAGTACACATCGGGTTAATTACCCGATGTGTAGTCTGGCTATGTGTGCAAGGAGCAGGAGCGCGGCAGCTGAGAGCGGCGGACGCTGGTAACGAAGGTAAATATCGGGTAACCAAGGTAAGGGCTTCTTGGTTACCCGCTGTTTACCGTGGTTACCAGCGTCCGCAGAAGCCGGCTCCTGCTGCCTGCACATTTAGTTGTTGCTCTGTCGCTGTCACACACAGCGATGTGTGCTTCACAGCGGGACAGCAACAACTAAAAAATGGCCCAGGATATTCAGCAACAACCAACGACCTCACAGCAGGGGCCAGGTTGTTGCTGGATGTCACACTAAGCAACATCGCTAGCAAGTTGTACCTCAGCAGCGATGTTGCTAGCGATGTTGCTTAGTGTGACGGTACCTTTACTCTGATTAATTCAACAAGGACTGGATTTCTCCACAGTTTGTAAACTCTCCAGATGAGAGCAGCCCAAACTAAATTCCCCAAAATGTTGATTTTGAATACTGCTGTTAACGTCCACCACTTCTCATATAAAGCCATTTCCTTCCTGCGTCAACCATGACTCAGCCCATAGGGCTAATTTTTGTAAACACTGTGTACATTGTGCAGTGGTGGACAAACCAGGACAGTACTCCTACTCCAGCTTAACAACTGTTTGTCATTGGAGACCCTTGTGATGGTGACTCCCTGCGTCAACCATGACTCAGGCCATAGGGCTAATTTTTTTAAACAATGCATATTGTGCAATGGACAAACCAGAACAGTAGTCCTACCATACAAATATTTGTCATTGGAGACCCTTGTCATGGCTTGTCCCACATTGTATTTGAGATAGGGGAAACATATTTAGCAATTTCCAATTACTATTGATGAACAACTGATGGCCGTTTAAAAACCTGAATTGAGGGCTGCAAAATGACATGGAGGAGGAGGGTAAAGCCCAGCACTACAATGGGCGGATTGTAAACTGCTATGGAAAATGTATTCCACTAACTGAATACCAATGAGGAAGGGACCACCCAAATTTGTAAGTAAGAGCAGCCCCTCCCAAACATATGTTATAGGGCCACTTCTGGCCCAGCTGGAAACACGCTCTGACATCACAATAGCAGCTGGGCAGGCCAGCACCTCCAAGATATATAAAGGAGACGTGCATTTAGTGTATTAGGCAGCACAAAATGCTAGTACTGCTTTGTATTTGACAAGCCCTCTAGCAACGTATTAATGCGGACACCACAAGCCAGGCTGTGACCCCCTAAATATTGTGGAAACAGGACTGGTGTGTTTAGTGCGTCAGGGAGCACTAAATGGTAGAGTCCTGCAATGTATTTGCAAGGGCCACTAGCAATGTATTAATGTGGCTGATGTGGATACCACAAGCCAGGCTGTGAACCCCTAAATATTGTGGAAACAGGACTGGTGTGTTTAGTGCCTCAGGCAGCACTAAATGGTAGAGTCCTGCTATGTATTTACAAGGGCCACTAGCAATGTATTAATGTGGCTGATGTGAACGCCACAAGTCAGGCTGTGAACCCCTAAATATTGTGGAAACAGTAGCGATGTGTTTAGTCTATCAGGCAACACTAAATCCTAGAGTACTGCTTTGTATTTGTAAAGGCCACTAACAACGTGTTAATGTAGCTTATGTGGACATCACAAGCCAGGCTGTGAACCCCTAAATATTGTGGAAATAGGTCTTGATTCCCTACCTAATCCACAATCTCTCACTCCCTGTTGTGACCTTATTCAGTGGTTTCAGCTCTTAAAAGAGCTATTGTATTATGGACGGTACTATGGAGTGACACACTACTTTAAACTCTGTCCCTGCGCGAAATTATGTCCCACCATTCGCTACACTGACACTTGTATAGACAAGGCAGGTAGCCCTGAAAAGGGGTTTGTGTGTTATTAAAAGGCCTACACTCTCCCTAGTCACTGCTTACTCTATCCCTATACTCATACAACGCTGGCTCTGGATGCAATGTGCGCAAAATGGCGACAGAAGACCCTATGACGCTGCGCAGCCAGCCAATCACAGCTATGCCACAACCAAGATGGCTGCGGCATTACTGTGATTGGTTAAGAAGCCCAGCATTTTTAGTAACTGCAAATCAGGTGCCAACTGGCTGGGCGGGACATACAAACATAGCGAGGCGAATACATAAAAACGCACATGACAAGTATCCCAAATACCATACTATTCATGCGAGTAGCGAATAAAAACAATTACACTTGCACATCGCTAGACGTAAGATGAAAAAAAACAAACTCTTAAATACTGAACTGACACCTCCCGTTTCCGAATGTGTGAAATATAGGAAAATACCACTGTCAATCCAAATCTCTGTTATTAGGTAAAAAACAGCCATATGTACAAAATAACTTTTTTTACAAAATAGCTAAGAAATATTTACGGTTGGTCATAAACATACCGTATTTTTCGCTTTATAAGACACACCTTATTATAAGACACCCCCCCAAATTTGGTGAAAGAAAAGATAATTTTTTTTTTTTAATGTTAAATGGGGTCCATCTTATAATGCCAGTGTCCGTCTAACAAATCATATAGGGTATATGTCCCTCATAGCCCCCCATCCTAAAATTAGCCCCCTTAATCTGGATATGGCCCCCTTATATTGAATATAGCCCCCTTGTGCTGGGACACGTCCCCCAGTGATGCCACATGTCCCCCATTGATGACACACATCCCCTATTGATGGCACATGTTCCCCTATGGATTGCACACGTCCCCCTGTGCTTCCCATGGCCCCTATAGATGGCACACCTCCCCTGTGTTTGATATGGCCCCAATGTGTGCTGCCCATGGCCCCTGTAGATGGCACACCTCCCCTGTTAGATATGGCCCCCATGTGTGCTGCCCATGGCCCCTATAGATGGCACACCTCCCGTTTGATATCGCCCCCATGTGTGCTGCCCATGGCCCCTATAGATGGCACGCCTCCCCTGTGTTAGATATGGCCCCCATGTGTGCTGCCCATGGCCCCTATAGATGGCACGCCTCCCCTGTGTTAGATATGGCCCCCATGTGTGCTGCCCATGGCCCCTATAGATGGCACGCCTCCCCTGTGTTAGATATGGCCCCCATGTGTGCTGCCCATGGCCCCTATAGATGGCACGCCTCCCCTGTGTTAGATATGGCCCCCATGTGTGCTGCCCATGGCCCCTATAGATGGCACACCTCCCCTGTGTTAGATATGGCCCCTATACTGCTGCCCATGGCCACTATAGATGGCACACCTCCCCTGTGTTAGATATGGCCCCCATACTGCCATACTGCTGCCCATGGCCACTATAGATGGCACACCTCCCCTGTGTTAGATATGGCCCCCATACTGCTGCCCATGGCCCCCATAGATGGCACACCTCCCCTGTTAGATATGGCCCCCATGTGTGCTGCCCATGGCCCCTATAGATGGCACGCCTCCCCTGTGTTAGATATGGCCCCCATGTGTGCTGCCCATGGCCCCTATAGATGGCACGCCTCCCCTGTGTTAGATATGGCCCCCATGTGTGCTGCCCATGGCCCCTATAGATGGCACGCCTCCCCTGTGTTAGATATGGCCCCCATGTGTGCTGCCCATGGCCCCTATAGATGGCACGCCTCCCCTGTGTTAGATATGGCCCCCATGTGTGCTGCCCATGGCCCCTATAGATGGCACACCTCCCCTGTGTTAGATATGGCCCCTATACTGCTGCCCATGGCCACTATAGATGGCACACCTCCCCTGTGTTAGATATGGCCCCCATACTGCCATACTGCTGCCCATGGCCACTATAGATGGCACACCTCCCCTGTGTTAGATATGGCCCCCATACTGCTGCCCATGGCCCCCATAGATGGCACACCTCCCCTGTTAGATATGGCCCCCATGTGTGCTGCCCATGGCCCCTATAGATGGCACACCTCCCCTGTTTGATATGGCCCCCATGTGTGCTGCCCATGGCCCCTATAGATGGCACACCTCCCCTGTGTTATATATGGCCCCCATGTGTGCTGCCCATGGCCACTATAGATGGCACACCTCCCCTGTTAGATATGGCCCCCATGTGTGCTGCCCATGACCACTATAGATGGCACACCTCCCCTGGTAGATATGGCCCCCATGTGTGCTGCCCATGGCCCCTATAGGTGGCACACCTCCCCTGTGTTAGATATGGCCCCCATGCTGCCATACTGCTGCCCATGGCCACTATAGATGGCACACCTCCCCTGTGTTAGATAGGGCCCCCATACTGCTGCCCATGGCCCCTATAGATGGCACACCTCCCCTGTTTGATATGGCCCCCATGTGTGCTGCCCATGGCCACTATAGATGGCACACCTCCCCTGTTAGATATGGCCCCCATGTGTGCTGCCCATGGCCACTATAGATGGCACACCTCTCCTGGGTTAGATATGGCACCCATACTGCTGCCCATGGCCACTATAGATGGCACACCTCCCCTGTGTTAGATATGGCCCCCATACTGCCATACTGCTGCCCATGGCCACCATAGATGGCACACCTCCCCTGTGTTAGATATGGCCCCCATACTGCTGCCCATAGTAAAATAAAACACTCTTTCCTTACCTTCTCAGCAGTGTCCCTCCTCGTGTCTCCCTCCGTGCTGCTGCTCCTCCTCCACTTCCTGGTTCTTGGTGCCGGTCATGTGATCGACACAGCAGAGTGATATCATCACAAACAGCAGCAGCAGAGACACCGGGAGATCAGCGCTGGAGGTAAGTAAAGCTTTTTTTATTTTACTATGGACAGCAGTATGGGGGCCATATCTAACACGGGGGGATCATGTGCGATCAAAGGAAGGCGCAGGCAGATATAATATGCGCTGCTGCCCCAGCCCATCGCCGCGGTGCAGTTTCAGCACCACGGTGATGTACAGCGGCAGTGCAGATTATATGAGCAGGAGCAGGAGATCAAAGGCTCCCTCCCGCAGCTTCACCAACCCCCAGCACCACTCCAGAGCTGCCCCCACCTCCCCTGGACCCTGCAGTATATATTTTATATATATATATATATATATATATATATATATATATATATATATATATATATATATATATATATATATATATATATATATATATACAGTTAGGTCCAGAAATATTTGGACAGTGACACAATTTTCGCGAGTTGGGCTCTGCATGCCACCACATTGGATTTGAAATGAAACCTCTACAACAGAATTCAAGTGTAGATTGTAACGTTTAATTTGAAGGTTTGAACAAAAATATCTGACAGAAATTGTAGGAATTGTCACATTTCTTTACAAACACTCCACATTTTAGGAGGTCAAAAGTAATTGGACAAATAAACCAAACCCAAACAAAATATTTTTATTTTCAATATTTTGTTGCGAATCCTTTGAAATTCTTTATTTAACAATAAACATGGAATCACACCAATCTGAGTCAATTACGATACAATTCCCAACCAGTACATGACAATGTATAACAGAGTAGCTGCGACACGAGAAAATTTTCAACAATGAGACCTTTCCATGTTTACCAAAAGTTTTATATAGCGGGAATACCAGTTTAAGAAGAGAAGAAAATAAAAACAAAAAAGAGGAAAAGCAAGGCGAGAGAGAGAGAAAAAAAAACAAAAAAAAAAAAAACGAGTCATACAAGAAAGGTTTAGCGAGAAATGGGAGGAAAAGGGGGAACATAGGGGGAACGAGGTGGGGAAGGGGAATACACTGGGACACGAACAAACACAAAGCAGGGATCCACCCTCTCAGAGTAACTTCTTCCCACGGCGTCCACGGGTCCCCCCTTCAATCTGGGGGGATCCATGTGCCGTATTCGTTAGAGTATTTAAACTCGATCCATGGGAACCAAGTCTTGTAAAAAGCCTCATGTCTATCGTGGACAGACGCTGTCAGGTCCTCCATATACAGCAGTTCGTTTACCCTACTTGCCCACATCGATAATGTCGGCGGGGAGGGGGATCTCCATCTCAGAGGAATGCACGTCCTAGCGGCCATCACCAGAAAGCTTAACAGAGACCCTTTGTACGCACGGACAGAGGACTCAGATAGTTGGAGCAGGAAGAGTTCCGGGCCCAGGGTCTGCGTGTATCCAGTCACATGCCTGATCACTCCCCGTACCCCCTCCCAAAACTGCTGTAGCCCCGGGCATTCCCAGAAAGTGTGTAGGAAGCTTCCCTCCCCTGTGCCACATCTCCAACACCCCGGATCTACCGCGGGGAACATCCTGTGAAGTTTTGTTGGGACCCTATACCATCTGGAAATGCATTTATAATTGGCTTCTTGAAGTTTTGAACTGATGGAAGCTTTGTGAGTAATGGACAGAACCTTGTTCCTCTGCGTGGCCGAAAGTGTGAGGCCCAGGTCAGATTCCCACTGCAGGAGGAATCTAGGAGGTGACAGATCCGAGGAGTTGACCAGCATGGAGTGTGAGATGGAGAGTGAGTGTCTAAGGGTCCCCCCCTCCATACATAGCTTCTCGAAATCCGTAAGGGGTCTATCAAACTGACTGTAGTCCGGTAGAGAGCACAGAAAATGTCGAAGCTGCATGGAACGCCACGGGCCCAGCGGTCCGGGAACCCGGAAATTCCGAAGTTCCTCGGCCGTTGGCCAGTGCCCCTCGACCCCAATTTGGCAAGCCCGAAATCTATTTCTGGAGATCCATAGGCGAAACACCGGATCAGAAAGACCCGGGGAGAAATCTGGGTTGCCAACGATCGGGGAAAGGGGGGAGGGTAAAGGAATCAGAGATCTCCGGACCCCCTCCTGTGAGCAGCAGGAAAGCGTAGCACCAATCGTGGGGTGAGTCCTAAGTCCTGTACTAAGTGGGGAATTCACCCATGGGAGCGCCGCTAATGGAATATCAGTGAAGCTCTGCTCCACCGACACCCAGGGTTTGGCCTTGGAGTGCCTACACCAGTCCACCACTCTGGCTAAATGTGTGGCTACATAGTAAGATTTGAGATCCGGGAGGCCCAGCCCACCCCGGATTCTAGGTCTGCACAACAGCGACCGTGCCAACCTCGCCGGCTTATTTGCCCACAGAAACTTCGTTTGCATATACGAAACTTCTCTAAAGAAAGACTTGGGTATCCCAATTGGCAGGGTCTGAAGAAGATACAGCAATCTTGGGAAGATATTCATCTTCAGAATCGCTGACCGTCCAAACCATGTGAACGTGCCCCTTGACCAGGTTTTACAATCTTTTTTTATGTTTTGGAGAAGAGGGGTAAAGTTCAACTTGAATAAGGAGCTCACATCTGCTGACAATTTGAGCCCCAGATATCGCATATACTGCGGGGCCCATTGAAAGTCAAAGGCTCCCCGCAGCTGCGAAACTACTCCCATGGGGAGGTTAACGCTCAGTGCCTCCGATTTAGACAAGTTGATCTTAAAGTTCGAGAGTGTGGAGTATCGTTTAAATTCCTGCATTAGCGCAGGGACCGATGTGATTGGGTCTGTGATGAAAAATAATAGGTCGTCTGCAAAGGCCGCTATTTTATGGGTCACACTACCTATCTTGGGGCCTTTGATGCTTGAGTTTGTCCGAATATGTCGCAGCAGGGGTTCTAGTGTGAGTATGAAGATTAATGGGGAGAGAGGACAGCCCTGCCGCGTACCATTGGCTATTGGGAATCTGACAGCACCCAGTTAACCCGTATGCAGGCCGACGGTGAATTATAGAGAGATCCTATCCATCTGAGCATGTTGCCCCCCAGTCCCAGAGGTTAGGACCCCGTTCAAAAACATCCAGCCGACCCGGTCGAACGCCTTTTCGGCATCTGTGGACAACAGCATAAGCGAACCACCCCCCGACCTAGCCCTGTGGATCAAGTTGATGGCCCTCGTGGTGTTATCTCTAGCCTCCCTGCCCAACATGAAACCCGCCTGATCTGCATGGACTATATCCCCTAACAGAGGGGACAGCCGTTCAGCTAGGATCTTAGCAAACAACTTTAAGTCCACGTTGAGCAGGGAGATCGGACGATAGTTGGCACAACAGGTGGGGTCCCTCCCCTCCTTGGGAATGACCACGATGTTAGCCGCAAGGGAGTCTCTAGGTAATGGAGAGGATGTGCACGCTGAGATGTTATTGAATGCTGCCAAAAAATGAGGAGATAGAATAGGACTTAACCTCTTGTAGTAAGACAGCGGAAGTCCATCTGGACCCGGTGCCTTACCCGCGGGGGATGCTTTGAGGACCAAAGCAAATTCCGTTTCTGTAATCGGAGCCTCCAGTATCTCTATGTCGTCTGGTCTAATCCTCGGGAGGCCTGAGGATCTTATGTATTCCTGGATGCGATCCCTAGCTATCTTCCTATCGTCCTCCGTCCGAGTGTCATCAATGGAGTACAGGGCAATGTAGTAGTCCCTAAATGCTGAAGCTATGTCAACCGGAAGTGAGGCCCTCCCCCCTGATTGCTTCTGTATATGGGGGACATATCCCCTCAGCCTCTGGGTCCGCAATGCCCTGGCCAAGGTCCTACTGTTTTTGTTACCGAATTCGTAAAAATGCCTCCGGCAGCGCGCTAGCGAAGCCTTGGCTTTATTAGAGAGTAACGATTTCAGCTTTTCTCTTTTTTGAATGAGAAGGGTTTTGGCACCGTCGTCTAACCGGTCTTTGTGGATCCTCTCCAGGGCGTGAATGTCAACTAGTAAAGATTCCATCTCCGCATTCCTCTCCCGCTTCATACGGGCTCCATGTTTTATAAACAGTCCTCTGACTACGCATTTGTGAGCTTCCCACGTTACGGCGGGTGTGGTATCACCCCCCGCGCAGAGGTCAAAATATTCTTTCACCGCAGTCTGTACCTCCTGCATAGTCATCTGATCTGCCAGGAGCGAAGTATTCAATGTCCACTGGCCTTGTTTGATGATCGGGCACGTCAGGGAAACACTAAGGATTATCAAGGCGTGGTCAGCAAACACTATTTCGTCTATTTCAGCGTCCAGCATGCGGTGTAGGTCTCTGTGTCTAACAAAGAAGTGGTCTAGCCTTGAGTAAGAGTCATGAACCGCGGAGTAAAATGAGTAGTCCCTGTCTGCCGGATGCAGCGACCTCCATGTATCTACTAACTGGTGTTCGTGTAAACCCCGTCTGATCCGACTGTGAACGGCCCTGGGCAAGCTAGAAATCTCCCTAGAAGTATCCACCTCTGGGTCCATAACAAAGTTAAAGTCCCCTCCCATTATCAATGTGCCCTCTGAAAACTCGTCCAGGGTGTTCAGGAATCTCAACAGGGCGCCACACTGTCCCGTGTTGGGTAGGTAGAGGGCCGCAAAAGTGAAGACCTGAGACTGGATCCGCCCCTTTATTAGGATCTGTCTCCCCTCTTTGTCCGTGCTGACCTCTATCAGCTCCCATGGCAGAGAGCTCGCAATTAGGATGCTGGTCCCCCTGGACCGCGAGTCAGGAGATGGGGAATGATAGACCGTAGAATATCTCCGGTCTGAAAGCTTGTAAGGTTTGTCTAAACAGTAATGCGTTTCCTGTAGAAAGATTACCTGAAGTCGCCTTCTCCACAACAGATTCATGAGGATTGAACGTTTCTCTGGGCTGTGAAGGCCCTTGACGTTTAGGGATCCCACTCTTAGGTCAGGTCTGGATGACTGCTTCATGTCGGTGATGAGGGCCTACGAATAGACGATAAGGGAAAGACAGACACACACACCACCAGGAAGGACTCTGAGGGAGGAGGGAAGAGGGGGAAGGAAGGAAGAAAGCTGGAGACTGTGAAAGGAAACGGGAGTAGGGAGAGAGGAAAAGAGGGGAAGTTAGAAACGAAAGGAAAAAAGAAAAGGGGAGAACAAAGAAGCAAAAAGAAAGAGGAAAAAGAATAGACAGCTCACGAGGAGCTCGCAGACCTATGGACCAGCCCTAGGCCTACTAGGGTACTATCGGCGGGGTCGAGTATGAACACTCATGTGTTACCCCCCCACCCACCACCCTTAAGTTATCTGACTACCGCCCCCCTGCAAATGCTAGAGGCGAAACAAATATTAAACTCTGACGGCCTCTCCTCCGTCATCCCCCAAACCATGCAACGCCCAAAGACCCCCCCCAGCGAGGCGAAGAGGGGTGCAACAACACATGCCCCTCCCAAAATGATAGGCCACAGTCCCTTTCCAACATAAATAGGCACCGTATAACCTCTCCTGGAACTAGACACAGTGCCAGGTTGACTTTTCAGCCCCATCCCCCTGATGTCGACGGTGTTGAATCCTTTTCTCTCCTCCGCGTCGGGGGGCCCATGGACTCCCAGGATAGCCAATCAGGGATGTTAAAGACAGGCAGTTCCAAAAACTTGAACAGTCCCGGCAACTCCGCAGGGCGTCTCAGCAAGAATGTAGATGGGCCCTTCCGGACAATGAGGTGGAACGGGTGCCTTCATCGATACGAGGCGTTCACCTCTTTGATTTTTGCCAATAACGGATGAAGCTGACGCCTCATGTAGAGCGTGCGACTGGAAACGTCAGGGAAGAGTTTGATAGTCGCCCCTTCCATCTTCACCGGTCCGAACTCCCAGGCCTTCCTCAGGATCTGTTCTTTATCCGTATAATAATGTAAGCGGCAAAGGACATCTCTTGCAATGGAGGGATTGGCTCCTTGGAAGGATCTAGCAACTCTGTGGACTCTGTCACATAGGTACGTAGCATCCGTTGGTCTGGCGGTGACTATATTAAATATTTCTTGCACTTTATGGCGGAGAGTCTCTGCCGGCCAGCCCTCTGGGACACCCTTTAATCTTATATTGTTTCGGCGACTTCTGTTCTCTTGGTCATCTAACAGTAATGCCATGTCCCTGGATTGGGTATTATATTTCTCACAGTCCTTTTCCAGGCGAGATACTCTGCTTTCCAAGGACTCCTGATCTTGCTCAGTGGCCGTGACTATCTCCTAGGACCTCTATCTCCTCTCTCACTGAAGCAATGGCTTGCTGGTGGGACTGCTCAATTCTGCGGACTAGGGCATCCAGGTCACTCTTGCTGGGGAGGGCCAGGATGAGCTCCCTCAGTGCCTGAAGGTCTTGTGTGGCCTGGGGGTGGTGTGCCTGCAGTGCAGAGTTGGGTGGGCTGCCCAGGGGGGGACCCTCCTCGAGGGGGGAAACCGCCGGATTATCCCCTCCATGCGATCCCTCAAGCAGGGGCACAGGACATCTCTCCCTCTCTGGACTCTGGGGCGGCACAGACCGAGGCCCTGCCAGCGTCCCTCCACTCAGGGCCCCCTCCCCACTGCTTCGGGTCACCTCACCTTCCTCCATGTGGAGCCGCACCTCCCCCATCGCTGACCTGTGTGCCACGCTGCAGACCTGCTCTCTGTCGCCTTCCTTATCTGTCTGCGAGGACCCACACGCCGCTCCAGCTCCTGGCACCACTTCCTCCTGCCGTCTCGCTCCTGTGGCTGCTGGCTGCTCCCGGGCCGCTGAGCCTGGGGATTCCCCTCCTGGAGGACGCTTTGTGGGAGACGGCGCCATCTTGCCGCCGCTGCTCGCCGCTCGCTTCAGGGCAGGAGAGGGCCCACTGAGGAACCGCTCCATCCTCCCTCCTGCTTTCTGGATCACCGGATCGGGGCCCGCGGTGAGTACTGCCTGGGGCTTCCTTTTGGGAGGCATTAGTCGGCGGAGAGGCCGAGATATATCAGAATTTAGGCGGTGGGTGTAGGAGCTCTGCAAGGAGACGTCCTCACACCATCATGTCCAGGCCACGCCCCCCGTTGCGAATCCTTTGGAGGCAATCACTACCTTAAGTCTGGAACCCATGGACATCACCAAACGCTGGGTTTCCTCCTTCTTAATGCTTTGCCAGGCCTTTACAGCCGCAGCCTTCAGGTCTTGCTTGTTTGTGGGTCTTTCCGTCTTAAGTCTGGATTTGAGCAAGTGAAATGCATGCTCAATTGGGTTAAGATCTGGTGATTGACTTGGCCATTGCAGAATGTTCCACTTTTTTGCACTCATGAACTCCTGGGTAGCTTTGGCTGTATGCTTGGGGTCATTGTCCATCTGTACTATGAAGCGCCGTCCGATCAACTTTGCGGCATTTGGCTGAATCTGGGCTGAAAGTATATCCCGGTACACTTCAGAATTCATCCGGCTACTCGTCTGCTGTTATGTCATCAATAAACACAAGTGACCCAGTGCCATTGAAAGCCATGCATGCCCATGACATCACGTTGCCTCCACCATGTTTTACAGAGGATGTGGTGTGCCTTGGATCATGTGCCGTTCCCTTTCTTCTCCAAACGTTTTTCTTCCCATCATTCTGGTACAGGTTGATCTTTGTCTCATCTGTCCATAGAATACTTTTCCAGAACTGAGCTGGCTTCATGAGGTGTTTTTCAGCAAATTTAACTCTGGCCTGTCTATTTTTGGAATTGATGAATGGTTTGCATCTAGATGTGAACCCTTTGTATTTACTTTCATGGAGTCTTCTCTTTACTGTTGACTTAGAGACAGATACACCTACTTCACTGAGAGTGTTCTGGACTTCAGTTGATGTTGTGAACGGTTCTTCTTCACCACAGAAAGTATGCGGCGATCATCCACCACTGTTGTCATCCGTGGATGCCCAGGCCTTTTTGAGTTCCCAAGCTCACCAGTCAATTCCTTTTTTCTCAGAATGTACCCGACTGTTGATTTTGCTACTTCAAGCATGTCTGCTATCTCTCTGATGGTTTTTTTCTTTTTTTTTCAGCCTCAGGATGTTCTGCTTCACCTCAATTGAGAAATTCTTAGACCGCATGTTGTCTGGTCACAGCAACAGCTTCCAAATGCAAAACCACACACCTGTAATCAACCCCAGACCTTTTAACTACTTCATTGATTACAGGTTAACGAGGGAGACGCCTTCAGAGTTAATTGCAGCCCTTAGAGTCCCTTGTCCAATTACTTTTGGTCCCTTGAAAAAGAGGAGGCTATGCATTACAGAGCTATGATTCCTAAACCCTTTCTCTGATTTGGATGTGAAAACTCTCATATTGCAGCTGGGAGTGTGCACTTTCAGCCCATATTATATATATAATTGTATTTCTGAACATGTTTTTGTAAACAGCTAAAATAACAAAACTTGTGTCACTGTCCAAATATTTCTGGCCCTGACTGTATATAAAATATATATATATATATATATATATATATATATATATATATATATATATATATATATATATATATATATATATATATATATATATATATATATATATATATATACACGGGGTGGGGGTTTATATTATATATACATATATATATATATATATATATATATATATATATATATATATATATATATATATATATATATATATATATATACATACATACATACACCCCCACCCCGTATATTCGGATTATAAGACACACCCCCTACTTTCCCCCAAAATTTGGGGGAACAAAAGTGCGTCTTATAAAGCGAAAAATACGGTATATAGGTGCATCTCAATAAATTAGAATATTATCAAAAAGTTAAGTTCAGTAATTCATTACAAAAAGGGAAACGCATATATTATATAGTCATTACACACAGAGGGATCTATTCCTATATATTATATAGTCATTACACACAGAGGGATCTATTCCTATATATTATATAGAGTTATTACACACAGAGGGATCTATTCCTATATATTATATAGAGTCATTACACACAGAGGGATCTATTCCTATATATTATATAGAGTCATTACACACAGAGGGATCTATTCCTATATATTATATAGAGTCATTACACACATAGTGATCTATTTCACGTGTTTATTTCTGTTAATGTTGATGATTATAGCTTACAGCCAATGAAAACCCAAAAGTCATTATCTCACAAAATTAGAATAATTGCCACAAAACCCCTACAAAAACTTCATAAGTGTTTAAAATTATCCCTTAGTCTGGTTCAGTAGGCTACACAATCATGGAGAAGACTGCTGACTTGACAGATGTTCAGAAGGCAGTCATTGTCATACTCCACAAGGAGGGTAAGCCACAAAAGGTCATTGCTAAAGAAGCTGGCTGTTCACAGAGTGCTGTATCCAAGCATATTAATGGAAAGTTGAGTGGAAGGAAAAAGTGTGGTAGAAAAAGGTGCACAAGCAACCGGGATAACCGCAGCCTTGATAGGATTGTTAAGAAAAGCCCATTCAAAAATTTGGGGGAAGATTCACAAGGAGTGGACTCTGCTGGAGTCAGTGCTTCAAGAGCCACCACACACAGAAGTATCCAGGACATGGGCTACAAGTGTCACATTCCTTGTGTCAGCCACTCATGACTAATAGACAACGCCACTTGTATTATAACAACGTCCAGCTTTCAGTCATAGGGGTGGCACCGATGCGGTTTTAGTCACCGCGCTCTCGGCACTGACTTCTATTGAGAGCCGCAGTCAGTCACTGGCGGGATATATCTGTGGTAAAAACAGACATTTATTTCCCTTTATTCCCCCGTCGGTATTGCTGTACATTAGCAATAAAAACACAATGCTGAAGTTGGTTTCTTTTTTCGGTTATTGATCTGTTTTTTTTTTTACAGGTTAACAACAAAACTGAAAAAAAAAAAATAAATAAATAAAATCACAATAATAAAAGTACAATAGAGTGCGGAGCCCGTCTGTGAATACACTTAAAAGCAGTAAAAAAAAAAAAAACAACAACAAACTATATAAAATCAGCACAAAATGAGCATCAAAATGTCATCAGATGGCATCTTTGAAAGGGTTAAATGACTTTGGCGACTGATCTCACACCACCATTACATAGTGATGTCTCGCATCTAACGGGTCACTCCAGCCGGGCCAAATGGGTCCTGGGCATCAGAACTGGCAGCAAGGTGAGCAAATACTTAAATCTGGGAAATTTGGCTAAGTAACTGGCGTTTTTAAGGGGTTAAATGACTTTAAAGGGAACCAATCATCAGGATTTTTGTGTATAAGCTGCAGCCAGCGCAGTACTGGCACTATCAGGCACAGTGTGTACATACCATCAGGGGGCAGCTCGGGTGTTTAGTCAGTGAAATACAACTTTATAAAGTTTGAAATTTCGTGCACTTTTTGATTGACGTGTGCACCTCTGCAGATAATGTCCGGGCGGGTTATGCAGGAGTTCCCCGCCCCCCCACCAGCCTGTTCCTCCCTCTCTCCTGATGTCCGGGCGGGTTATGCACGTGTTTCCCGCCCCCCCGCGCCGCCTGTTCCTCCCTCCCTCCCTCTGGCTGTATGTAAATATCTAATCTTCAGAAACATGGCGCCGGAGTGGGCCTCTGCGCACAGCGCTCATCTCCGGCGCCATGTTTCTGAAGCCCCTGCATTACACAACTTGGTGTCTGAGAGGGCTGCGCCACAGCGATGTCACACCGGCTGGTGTGTTGGTCCGGTGTCCTGGGGCGGCACGATACAGGAGCAGCAGGTAATCGCGTCCTCCGATCAGCTGTTCTGCAGTCCTGTTGTGATCGCGCTCGCTCCTGCGGTCACAACGGGATCTGAAGGAGCGAGGGCGCATGCGCCGCCCTCTAACACCAAGCTGTGTGATGCGGGCTTCAGAAACATGGCGCCAGAGATAAGCGCTGTGCGCAGAGGCCCACTCCGGCGCCATGTTTCTGAAGATTAGATATTTACATACAGCCAGAGGGAGGGAGGGAGGAACAGGCGGCGCGGGGGGGGGCGGGGAACACATGCATAACCCGCCCGGACATCAGGAGAGAGGGAGGAACAGGCTGGTGGGGGTGGGGAACTCCTGCATAACCCGCCCGGACATTAACAGAGAGGTGCACACGTCAATCAAAAAGTGCACGAAATTTCAAACTTTATAAAGATGAATTTCACTGCCTAAACACCCGAGCTGCCTCCTAATGGTATGTACACAACGTGTATGATAGTGCCAGTACTGCACTGGCTGCAGCTTATACACGAAAATCCTGATGATTGGTTCCCTTTAAGCCATTGATTTCACACCAATATTACATACATAGTGATACCCCGCATCAAACTCCGGTCACTACAGCCCGGTCAAAATGGGTTTTGAGCATCAGAACTGGCACCAAAGTGAGCAAATAGCCAATTCACCCAGATGTGAATAAGTAACTGGTGTTCTGTAAAGTTCACTTCCGGCTGATGTAAATGGGTTTCTGGCATTAATTAGTAATCATAAAAGGAAAGCCGCCATTGTTCTCTGATTTCAGTCTATTCTCACATTATTATGGTTTTGCCTATATAGATCAGTGGCCCAAGGCCATTTAACCCTTTCCATAACGCCCTTCGGTGCTACTTTGATGCTGATTTTTGTGGCAGTTTTATAATTTTTGTTGCTGCTTTTCAGTGTATTCACATCCGGGCTCCGCACTGCAGTGGATTATATTGTTGTCATTTTTTATTTTTTTGCTAAAAAATGTTAAAAACAAATAACAAAAATTTCCGAAGAAACTGACTTCAGCCGCGTCATAAAAGCAAAAACAATAAAGACGATGACATTATTGAAAATGAAGCAGAGAAAATCACGATAAAAGACACAAAAATTACTTCAATATCCGAACTAAGAAAAATATGTTCACAGAACGCTTTTATGACAGCTTTATGGATTAAAACGGTGGCAGAAAAGGGTACTTATTCTGATCCGCCATTTTAAAACGGCGGCAAAAAAAAAAAAGTGTATAGCGTCGGAAAATCTCTGGGGTTTTAGCTGCCAGGGGTAGCCGAGACCCTGGAGATCACGATTCAGGCCATTAAAAAAATGGTTTATCTCCCACTTGGCATGATCAAACATTTCAAATGGGAGATAAATCTCCTCCCTCGGTCCCCCGATGTGGACAAGGTGCGCCTCCTGGTCCCACGCCCCCACCCAATCATCTAAAATGGCTGGCGCACACGCTGCGCCCATTCTCATCCTCTGAGTTCTGTCGTATCTGACATGTTAGATGCGACATCAAAGTTCTCCCCAGGTCCTGTCACATCATCCCCTATCAATCCCTGGTCTCCCGTTATCTCCTGCAGCGACGATCCCCCACGATCCCTCCTCCTCCTTTTCAAAAGATGCTGGCTGCATGCGCAGAGCGGCTCTCAGCCGCCTACCTGCTAGAAGTGACACTGAGCTTACTACAGCTCACACTGCCATGCTGTGGACCCAGGTAGTGTGAGTGCAGTATCACTGCATCCACACTCCTCACATGGAGGGTCTGCACTGCCAGAAAAAGGGGTATACGTTCTCTGAGCGTGCCCCCCATATTCTGGAAGGTCCAGAGTCGTTGTGGGACCTCCAAAATGAATTATGGTGGACCAGATTTATTTTTTCTTTCCAATAATTTGTTGAAAACGGGAATGTGTTGAGGACTGTTTTTTCAAATTGATTTTTTGTCTTTATTTTTTTTTTTTTTTATTACTGACTAGGATAGTGATGACTGGTATCTGATAGACACCATAACATCATTAACCCCAACCCCATGTGCCACCGCACCAGGGCAATGGGAAGAGCCAGGACAAAGCGCCAGGATTGGCGCATCTAATGGATGCACCACTTCTGGGGCGGCTTCGACCTGCTATTTTTAGGCTGGGAAGGGCCAAAAAACCATGGGCCTTCCCACCCTGAGAATACCAGACCACAGCTGTCCGCTTTAATTTGGCTTGTAATCCAGTTTGGTGGAGGGAGGGCACAACGGTTTTGTTTCTTTTTTTAATTATTAATAAATAATTTAAAAATATACTGCGTGGGGAGACTTCCATTTTGGATTACCAGCCAAGATGAAGCTGCCAGCTATGGTCTGCAGCCTTCTGCTTTACGCTGTTTTTTTTTTATTTTTATTTATTTTATTTTTTTTGGGCTAAAACAAAGCTAAACAACCTTTAGTGCCACATGAAAGTCACTAAAGGGTGCCAGCTTAGAATATGCTACAATATGGGACATTATATATGTGTTCGACATCTATCTATCCATCCATCCAATCTAGCTTTTTAGGTTATGTGCCCATGATCATGGTTTGCAGCGTTTTTGATACAGAGTGTTTTCGTAACAAGTAACAATTTTGTGGTAAAAATGTATTTTTTTTTTATTTTCACGGATCAATGTTATAAAATTCTGTGAAGCCTCCGGGGATTCAAAGTGCTCTCCAATCATCTAGATAAATTCCTTGAGGGGTCTATTTTCCAAAATGGAGTAACTTGTGGGGGGGGGGTTCTGCTGTTTAGGTATCTTAGGGGCCCTACAAATGCTACATGGTGCCCACAATCTTTTTCAGACAAATTTACTTTCCAAGTATCAAATTTTGCTCCTTCCATTCCGAGCCCTTCCATTTGTCCAAACAGACATGTGGGGAATCACTGTGCTCATAAGAAAGTGGGTAATAAACTGTGGGGTCCACTTTTTGGTGTAACTTCTTGAAAAAGTGAGAAATTTGATGCTAAAGCTTTATTTTTGTGAAAAACAAAATCAACATTTTCAATATGACGGCCTAATATCAAATTCTGCGAAATACCTGTGGGTTCAAAATGCTCAATATAGATAAAATACTTAAAGGGTCTAGTTTCCAAAATGGGGTAACTTGTGGGGGGTTTTCTGCTGTTTAGGTACCTTAGAGGCCTGTCAAATGCAACATGGTGCCTGCAATCTATTTCAGCCAAATTTGTGTTCCAAAATTCAAATATTGCTCCTTCCAGGGACACAGCGGTGCAATATCATCAATTTCCCCCCTCCCCATAGGGGTTTAAAACACCAGGGAGTTACGGTCCATGCAACACACGGTACTGTGTATGAACCGGTATTTTTATTTTTAAATCAAGACATGCATTAGTGGCCAGTGGCATGCGTAGGCCTCATTTTCCAACAACACTGGTAGTAACCGCTCTACAACATTTACACCAATACACATATGCACCGTATAAGTATGATGCAATGAATTAGACCTGAATTATTATTATTATGCACTTGGTCATCTATCAGTTTTCTACCATCATCTAATCATCATGTCTATCTTCCCACAGATATGTTTGATCAGCCACCCTACTTTCCCATGAACTGATCTCCCTTCTCTCTGCTGCTTGTGCTAATATCTGGTATGTTTGATCATCCACCCTACTTTCCCATGAACTGATCTCCCTTCTCTCTGCTGCTTGTGCTAATATCTGGTATGTTGATCATCCACCCTACTTTCCCATGAACTGATCTCCTCTCTGCTGCTTGTGCTAATATCTGGTATATTGATCATCCACCCTACTTTCCCATGATCTGATCTCCCTTCTCTGTGCTGCTTGTGCTAATATCTGGTATGTTTGATCAGCCACCCTACTTTCCCATGATCTGATCTCCCTTCTCTCTGCTTCTTGTATCAATCTAATATGCTTCTAACTGACCCCTCCCTCACCCTCTCCCCACTTTCTTTATGACGCCCTCGTTTCCTCTTGCCATGGTATCACCATATCTGGGCTCAGCTTTGATGTGAGTGATCTAGATAAGTGACGACCCCTCCCCTTCAGCTGATTGCACTTGTATGTGTATAAACTGTTCCTCTGAAGTCTGCATGAGATTTTAGTCTGCATCAATACAAGTCTGCACTATATAAGTATGATGCAATGAATTGGACCAGAATTGGACCGGTAGGAACCTGTAGGTAACTAGATACATAGACTCTGTAAACAATGTTTGTGTTTCTCTTCACTTTCACCCCTATAACACTTCATATTTTTCCTTACGCCTCTGATCTCTACACCCAGTAATGACCTGGTCATCTCTACCTCCATCCTCCTCATTCATCTAACCTCCTCCTCAGATCTTTTCCTCCACATTACACCCTGTGTCACCAGACACACACGACCACCTCATGGCCTCCTCATGGCCTCTCCTGCTCCCACCTACTAACACTCTCTCTGCTTTTCCTCTCTGCTGGAGATATTTCTCCTAATCCTGGTCCTCCTCAGCACATCCCCATTGTCACTTTGAACCCTCATCCACGATCTATGACAAATTTTCGCAACCGTTCTAACCACATACCCATTCACCCGACCCCCGCTCCCCCAGTCCCTCTAACAGGAGCTCTATGGAACACTCGCTCTCTCTGCAACAAACTTTCATACATCCATGATCTTTTCATCACTAATAAACTTTCCTTCTTTGGCATCACAGAAACCTGGCTCACCCCCTCTGACACAGCCTCTCCTGCTCCACTTTCTTATGGTGGTCTCCATCTGTCTCACCCCCCCCGCCCCAGTAAGAAGCATAATGGAGGAGTTGGATTTCTCCTGTCTGACAAATGCTCCTTTACATTAATTCCACTACCACCCTCTGTTACTCTCCCCTCTTTTGAGGTGCACTCTGTCTGCATCTACTCACCTTCCAACTTCCAACTGGCTGTCATTTATCGCCCCCCAGGGCCAGCTAGCGCCTTTTTTGACCACTTCACCACCTGGCTACTACATTTCCTTTCCACCGACATCCCCACCATCATCATGGGCGATTTCAACATTTCCATCGACACCTCTCACTCAGCTGTCTCAAAACTTCTAAGACTCACTTCCTCCTTCGGCCTCACCCAATGCTCCTCTGCAGCTACTCACAAAGATGGCCACACGCTGGACCTCATCTTCACTCGCCTCTGTTCCCCATCTAACCTCTCTTAACTCACCACTCCCCCTGTCTGACCACAACCTACTCACATTCTCTTCCCTCTCTTCTCCAAATACACAACCCCCCTCCACAAACAGTGACACCCTCGCAGAAATCTCAACCATCTTGATATACACTCCCTTTCTCAGAACCTTCTCCCGCTTCCTTACACGACGCAGATACTGCAGCCTCTTTATATAACACTACAATCTCTACAGCTCTTGAATTCACACACACCAAAACTCGCACAATCAACAGGCAACCTTGGCACACAAGCCAGACTAAAGAACTGAGACGGGTTTCCAGAATTGCTGAGCGCAAATTGAAGAGGTCCAATTCCACTGAGCACTTCACTGCGTATAAAGAGTCCCTCACCACTTTCAAGTTTGGACTCACTGCTCCAAAACAAACCTAATTCTCATCCCTCATATCCTCTCTCACAACCCTAAACAGCTATTCAACACTTTCAATTCTCTCCTCAGTCCCCCAGCACCACCTCCCTCTCCTCTCATCTCAGCTAAAGACTTTGCCTTTTTCTTCAATCAGAAGATTGGAAACATCAGAACAAGCTTTGGCCCACAATCCCTACAGCCCCTTATTATAGCTACTCAGCGCTCTTCCTCCAAATCCAGCTTCTCCCCTATGACAGAAGATCATCTTTCAACTCTACTCTTAAGATCACATCTAACCACCTGTGCATTTGACCCGCTCCCATCGCACCTCATTCCCAACATCACCACAGTCCTCATCCCAGCCCTAACCCATCTGTTCAACCTATCACTATCAACTGGATTTATTGCCTTCATGCTTTAAACATGCTTCGATCACACCCATCCTCAAAAAGCCCTCTCTTGACTCATCCTCTATGTTTAGCTACTGCCCCATATCCCTTCTCCCCTATGCCTCAAAATTACTGGCACAGCATATCCATCTTGAACTGTCCTCATGCCTCTCCTCCTGCTCCCTCTTTGACCAGCTACAATCTGGCTTCTGACCGCATCACTGAAACTGCCCTAACTATCGTCACTAAGACCTACTAACTGCCAAAGCCAAGCAACACTGCTCTGTCCTCCTCCTCCTGGACCTGTCCTCTGCCTTCAACACAGTAGACCTCTCCCTCCTATTACAGATTTTCTTCTCTCTGATCATCAGAGACTTGGCCCTATCTTGGATCTCTTCATACCTAACCGACCGAACTTTCAGCGTCTCCCATTCTCACACCACCTCCTCATCCCACCCTCTATCCATTGGTGTCCCCCAAGGTTCTGTTCTTGGACCCCTGCTGTTCTCCATCTATAATTTCGGCCTGGGACAGCTCATAGAGTCCCATGGCTTTCAGTATCATCTCTATGCCTAGGATACGCAGATCTACCTCTCTGAACCTGACATAACCACCTTACTAACCAAAATGTCTGTCTGCTATTTCATCCTTCTTCTCTACGCGATTCCGAAAGCTTAACATGGACAAAACAGAATTCATTGTCTTTCCTCCTCCTCATTCAACTCCTTCACTAAGCCTGTCCATCAAAGGTGATGGCTGCTCACTCTCCCCGGTCTCACAGGCTCGTTGCCTTGGAGTAACCCTCGACTCTGCTCTATCCTTCAAGCCGCACATCCAAGCCCCCTTCACCTCATGCTGACTACAACTCAAAAATATCTCCCGCATCCGTGATTTCCTTAACCAAGAATCAGCAAAAACATTTGTACATGTCCTCATCATCTCCTGCCTCAACTACTGCAACCTCCTGCTCTCTGGCCTCCATTCCAACACTCTTGCACCCCTCCAATCTATCCTGAACTCTGCAGCCCGATTAATCCACCTCTCCCCTTGCTATTCCCCAGCCTCCCCACTCTGCTAATCCCTTCACTGGCTTCCCATTGCCCAAAGACTCCAGTTCAAAACATTAACCATGACCTACAAAGCCATCCACAATCGGTCTCCTCCTTACATCTGTCACCTAGTCTCCCGGTACATACCTGCACGTAACCTCAGATCCTCACAAGATCTCCTTCTCTACTCCTCTCTTATCTCCCCTTCCCACAATCACATCCAAGATTTCTCCCATGCCTTCCCCATACTCTGGAACACTCTACCCCAGTATATCAGACTCTCTCCTACCGTGAAAAGCTTCAAGAGGAACCTGAAGACCCATAACTGCCAACAAGCCTACAACCCACAATAATCCTCAGTCCAGTACACCACTGTGCAACGAGCTCTGTCCTCACCTATTGTACCCTCACCCATTCCCTATAAACTGTGAGCCCTCGCGGGCAGGGTCCTCTCGCCTTCTGTACCAGTCTGTTTTGTACTGTTAATGATTGTTGTACTAGTATTTATGTATACCCTTTTTCACTTGTAAGGTGCCATGGAATTAATGGCACTATAATAATAAATAATAATAATAATAATTATTATAATAATAAATCACTGACGGCTGCGGCCCCTGCACCAGCCGTGATCATCAAGGGGGGCACGGGCTTGCGGGCCGCCAGAAGCAGCCTGAGAAGCCGCATATTTGATCCCCTTGCTCTACAACATCCACTTCTTGCAAATTTCCAGAGACTTCCTGTGGAGTCAAAATACTAATTCAGGCTAATAAAGCAGAATATGGTAAATGCTATCTATTGAATATATGTTGTGGTATCACTATTTGTTTTAAGAGCTTCCAAATACAATAATAATAATAAGTTTTATTTCTATAGCGCCAACATATTCCGCAGCGCGTTACAATTCAGAGGGGACATGTACAGACAATATGAGACAATACAAAATAACAAAATTAAGATACCAGGAGGAGCGACGGCCATGCTCGTAAGCTTAGTCTATGAGGAAATAGGGGAGGCACGAAAGGTAAATGGGGGGGGGGGGGAAGCTTGTTATATATGGTCCAGCCATCGATTCAATAGGGGATTCAAAACCAGCTGTATGAACCTGTCATTGGCCAGAATTTATACAGGTACAGGGGACAAGAATTGGAAGTACATTTTTGGAAAGGGCAGAAAGGGACTAGATTAGATCAGGGCAGTGAGGTGATAGGCTAGTCTAAAGAAATGCGTTTTTAGGGCCCGCTTTAAGGTGTGGGTGTTGGGAATTAATTGGATTGCTGTTGGTAGGGTGTTCCAGAGCATAGGCGCAGCTCGTGAGAAATCTTGAAGACGGGAGTGAGGGGTTCGAATTGTTGAGGATGTCAGTCTTAGGTCATTAGCAGAGCGGAGGGCACGGGTGGGGTGATAGACAGAAATGAGGGAGGAGATGTAGGGTGGTGCAGAAACATGGAGAGCTTTGTGAGTGAGAGTGATAAGTTTATGTTGGATTCTGTAACGGATGGGCAACCAGTGCAATGACTGGCACAGAGCAGAGGCATCAGTGAAGCGGTTGCAGAGAAAAATGATCCTGGCTGCAGCATTCAGAATGGATTGGAGAGGGGAGAGTTTAGTAACAGGGAGACCAATTAGTAAAGAATTACAATAATCCAGGCGAGAATGAATGAGAGCGACAGTAAGAGTTTTTGCAGAGTCAACGGTAAGAAAAGGTCGAATTCTCGAGATGTTTTTGAGGTGGAATTGACAAGAACGAGCAAGTGAACGAATGTGGGGAGTGAAGGAGAGATTGGAGTCAAATATAACCCCAAGACAGCGGGCGTGCTGCTGGGGCGTAATGGTAGAGCCACACACAGAAATGGTAATATTGGGTTCCGGAAGGTTAGGAGAGGGAGGAAACAGCAGAAGTTCAGTTTTTGACAGGTTCAGTTTTAGATAGAGGGAGGACATGATGTTGGAGACAGTGGACAGACAATCGGTTGTATTTTGTAATAGTGCAGGGGTGATGTCAGGAGAAGATGTGTACAGTTGGGTGTCATCGGCATAGAGATGGTACTGGAAACCAAATTTGCTGATGGTTTGTCCAATAGGGGCTGTGTATAGAGAGAAAAGGGGGGGGGCAAGTACTGAACTCTGAGGAACAGCAACCGAAAGGGGAAGAGGGGAGGAAGAGGATCCGGCAAAGGATACAGTGAATGAGCGGTCAGAGAGTTAAGAGGAGAACCAAGAAAGAACGGTGTCCTTGAGCCCGATAGAGTGGAGCATAGTGAGGAGGAGCTGGTGATCCACAGTATCGAATGCAGCAGAGAGATCCAGGAGGATCAGCAGGGAGTAGTGACCATTAGATTTAGCTGTTAGTAAATCATTAGAGACTTTAGTAAGAGCAGTTTCAGTAGAATGTAAGCAGCGGAAACCGGATTGTAGAGGGTCGAGGAGAGAATTATCTTACAGATAGCAGATTAGACGGGAGTGGCCCAGGCGTTCCAGGAGTTTTGAGATGAATGGGAGATTAGAGACAGTTCTGTAGTTAGCGGCACAATTTTGGTCCAGGGATGGTTTTTTAAGTAATGGGTGTATGCTGGTATGTTTGAAGGAGGAGGGAAAGACACCAGAGGAGAGAGAGAGATTGAATATTTTAGTTAGGTGAGTGGTGACAGCTGGGGTGACAGATTTAAGGAGATGGGAGGGAATAGGGTCACTGGTGCAGGTAGTAGGGCGACAAGATGCGAGGAGCCTTGTGACTTCTTCTGTGACCGGATCAAAGAGTGAAAGTGAGCTAGATGTAGTGAAGGAGGGCAGACAATGTGTGGTGTTATGTGTGGTGTTATGAGGCTGTGAGGAAATTTCCTGGCGTATATGGTCAATTTTTTCTTTAAAATAATTGGCCAGGTCATCTGCGCTGAGGTTGGTGGTTGGGGCCAGAACTCTTGGTCCGAGGAGGGAATGGAAAGTATCAAAGAGTTGTTTAGGATTGTTAGCTAGAGAGGTGATGAGGGTGTTAAAGTATGCTTGTTTGGAGAGGTGAAGGGCAGCATTGTATGTTTTGAGCATAAACTTAAAATGGATGAAATCTTCGGCTAGATTGGATTTTTTCCACAGACGTTCAGTGCACCTGGAACACCGCTGGATAAAACGTGTTTGCAACGTATACCAGGGCTGCTGCCATCTGCGCCGAGTTGCTCTGCCTGTAGCAGGTGCAGCTTCATCTAGGGCGCTCTGTAGGGTTTCATTATAATGTTTTACAGCAGAGTCAGGACATGAGAGGGAGGATATTGGGGCCAGTGATGACTGCAACTTCTTCAGAAATTTCTGGGTGTTAACGGCGTGTATATTCCTATATGGGAGGTAAGTGGGGGTGTCCTGAGTGGGTTAACAACTCTTGACCAAGAATCAAAGAAGGTTGTGGTGAGAGAGTGGGAGAGGGGAGTTAGTAAAATCATTCACTGAGCAGAGGCGGGAGAAAACCAGGTCCAGCGTATTCCCACCTTCATGTGTAAGAGAGTTAGTTAGTTGTGCAAGATCAAGAGAGGAGGTTAGAGATAAAAGATGAGTGGCAGCTGGGGAGGGGGAATCATCAATAGTGATACTAAAGTCCCCCATGACAAGAGTGGGGAGGTCACAGGCTAGAAAATGTGGAAGCCACGTGGCAAAATGATCCAAGAACTGGCTGGTTGGGCCTGGAGGGCGATACACAACTGCTACTTGCAGGGAGAAGGGTCTGTAAACCCTGACAGTGTGAACCTCAAAAGAAGGGAAGATAAGTGAGGGAGCAGGAGGGATGACCTGAAAAGTGCAGTTTGGGGAATGCAGCAGACCAACACCTCCACCTGATCTATTGTCTAGTCTAGGGGTGTGAGAAAATTGTAGGCCACCATATGAGAGAGCAGCAGCTGCGGTGGTGTTTGACTGCTGAATCCAGGTCTCAGTAAGTGCCAGGAGGTTGAAGGAATTTGAAAGGAAGAAGTCATGGATGAAGGAGAGTTTGTTACACACTGAGCGTGAGTTCCAAAGGGCACAGTTAAAAGAGACAGAAGGTATGCAAGGAATAGTAATGAGATTTAAGGGGTTTCTGAGTATGCCAGGGAAGGAATTGAGCTTACTATTATAAGAAGGTCCTTGATTAGATGCAATATCTCCTGCTAAAAGGAGAAGGAGAAGAGAGAGAGTGAGCATGTGGTTAAGAGATTTATGAGAGTGTCTATTACGTTGCGTGGTGGTTGTGAATGGATCTGGATGGTTTATAATTTTGAAAAGAGCATGAGAGCCATACATAGGAGAGGAGAGAAGGACTAATATAGATGGAGTGTACTGGGTGTGTGAAAGAGAGGTAGAAATGAGGGATTGAAGCAGCTAGCATATAAATGGTACAAATACATAGAATGGAAACATTTTGCAATATGCCAAAATTTGTAGCAAGTTTGTGTGTTTGTCTTATATACCTTACCTGTCTCCTGCCCTGTACAACTGCCATGAATAACTGCTGTGCACTTATTAAAATCAGCACTTTATAAAAACTGCACAAATGCCCCCTGCATAAATGTTTCATTACTTCTAGTTCTTTTACATTTTTGCTAAATTTCAGGATTTTTTTTGTTTAAATAAATGGAAAACAAATCAACCTAACTTTACAGCTAATAAAGTAGAATATGCCACTCAGACACTGGGATCAGATTCAGCATTATAAAGGTGTTATCATGTAAAGTGACAGATGTCAGATTGGAGAAATGGGGCCTGGATAGGAGCAGAAAACTGTCTGCAGTGGAAAGCCATGAAATAAGAGAGGCTTCGGTACTAACTACTATAGAGAAAACTGTGACTATAGACAATAACACATCTACTAAAATGACCGCCCTCCCCCCGACAACCTTCACCGTCATTGATTTAGTAACTAGAGGTGACACATCTGGAGTAATTACAGTATGTGGCTGGGGGGCTCTCGGCAATCCAAACTATTGTAGGGGCCAATATCTTCTGTCAGATGAGTTTCTTGAAGAAATATTAGACATTTACTTTCTGCCTCTCGGACTCCACAATGGACGGCTCCAGTACAAGTTCTTATATAATGGACATTTGTAGAATTCAGAGAAAATATCTTTCAGGCTCTTGAAGGTAAAAATATCAGAACTTTATGTGTTATTACTTTCTTTTTTTCTCTAATTACATTTTGGAAATGATGTGGCTGGGCTGCCCGGCCTCCATGTACCCACTGTGGGGTACTTCTAACCTCCCTCATATGATACCGTTACCCTGTGCTGAACTTTGGATAAAAACGCCCCTATCAGCACATTCATCAGAAGGGAGAGAAGGAAGATCCATCAATAAGAGGCTGAGATTCTAGGAAGATGGATTCATTGCTCTCAGTGGAGAAACAATAAGAAGCTTGTAGTTATGATACTTATTAATGGCGAATAAAGATAAAATAAATGATGTTACAAAGCAAGCTTTCCAGACTACTGAGGTCTCTTCATCAAGTACAAGATTATTATTTTGTTTCTCCCACTGAGAGCAATCAATCTTTATTCACCTGGTGAACACGGCACCAAACTAAGAATCTAGGAAGTCACCAGCATCATCACCCTCCGCTTTCTCTTAGGGGTCCACCATACAGATTAGATTCTTCTTCCCATGATTTTCTAAGTTGTCTGTGCATTCTACGTACGCTATCATTTGGCTTTGCAGATTAGAGATCTGGGCAGCTAAGGGGCAACATCTTCTAATTTCAGAGGATAGGCTGGATCCTACCTGTAAGATCTGGCTGATAGAGATCTCACTCCAACAGAAGGGCCTCCAATGCCCAAAAAATTGGGGATAGTTTTGGGTGGAGGAGGATGTGGTGATCTAGCAGGAGAATGGTGACCATGTAATATGGCCGGACTACAACCCTGATAAAGAAGCCACAGCCGGTGACTGAGAAGAATCTGTGACTTCTCTGCATTTAGCGGTCACTACTCACCTGGGCGGTTATCTGTAGGAATCTCCTCTTTACTCCGCTCATCACCCCTCACATATGTCTCTGTAGTATTAATATGGGGCAGATCTTCCCCCTGAAAGAAATATTGTAAAAGTCACAGACAGATGGAGAAGTCACATCTATGATCAGCTCTAATCCTGCCATCTCCACCACTCTCATTACACAAGTATAACACATATAATACCGGAGGATAAAACAAGACTGAGCACAAGACCTTCACAGCCGTCTACACATCATAGGGAGATTTCATGGCACCTTCTCTCCATCTACCTGATGATCCTGAGGAACATCGGGATCTTCTTGTTTACAGTCCTGTGGGAGAAGAGGACGGGGACATCTCTCTGGTGTTGTCCTCTTACTGGATAGAACTGGAGGAGACACATACAGGGACTGAATTCATTCCTTACATACAGATAATTATAGGCCGTGTGTATTTAGTCCTGTCTATTACCTGGTGATGTGAGGGGCTGGGGAACCTCCATCATGACGTCCTTGTACAGATCTTTGTGTCCTTCTAAATACTCCCACTCCTCCATGGAGAAATAGACGGTGACGTCCTGACACCTTATAGGAACCTGACACATACAATGATACCGTCACCCCCGATCCCTTCATAGCGTTACTGTATAATGTCCCAGCATTCCCAGCAGTGTCACCTCTCCAGTCAGCAGCTCAATCATCTTGTAGGTGAGTTCTAGGATCTTATGGTCATTGATGTCCTCATGTATCGGGGGGTGAGGTGGAGGCCCCGTGATTGGGCTCAGGGGTCTTCCCCATCCCTCAGACACAGGGGCCTGACAGCGCTCACTAGAGGTCTTCTTCACTACTGTGTCCTGGTTATGGAGAGACACAGTAATAAATCTCACTCCAGACATTTCCAGAGTCCTCACCTCTCCAGTTCTGTCCATCTGTTATTCCCATAGATAAGAATGATGTAATGTGACGTCATCAGAATCTCTCACCTCTCCAGTAAGCCGGAAGAGGATCTCTAGGGTGAGGTGTAATATCCTCTCCGCCATCTTGTCCCTGTCCATATCCATCCTTCACGGGGCAATCAGGAGAATTCTCTTATATAGAAGATCTCCACTGAGAGGATCCGATATTGTAGGAACCTGAATGGGGAGAAGATGACGATGTAACATCATAGAGAATCCGCTGTAATAATACAATTACTGGAGATACAAGAAATCTCTTTCTCTATAGGGAAAACACTGAGACTATAATAAGATGGAGACGACATTTCCCAGTACAGAGGCCGGAAAATCAGCAGAACGTATGTGACAGAGACAGATAGAGCCGCGCTATTATATCTAAGGAGCAGAGAGAGGAATCTCCCCCGCCCCAAATAGTCTCAGAGCTGAAGGGGTTAATGCCGCCTGCCCCAGTAATGGGGAATCTCCACACACCTCCACCTGCAGAGCCGCACACTAGATATATAATACCCTGCACCTACCTCCACCTGCAGAGCCACACACTAGATATATAATACCCTGCACCTACCTCCACCTGCAGAGCCGCACACTAGATATATAATACCCTGCACCTACCTCCACCTGCAGAGCCGCACACTAGATATATAATACCCTGCACCTACCTCCACCTGCAGAGCCGCACACTAGATATATAATACCCTGCACCTACCTCCACCTGCAGAGCCGCACACTAGATATATAATACCCTGCACCTACCTCCACCTGCAGAGCCGCACACTAGATATATAATACCCTGCACCTACCTCCACCTGCAGAGCCGCACACTAGATATATAATACCCTGCACCTACCTCCACCTGCAGAGCCGCACACTAGATATATAATACCCTGCACCTACCTCCACCTGCAGAGCCGCACACTAGATATATAATACCCTGCACCTACCTCCACCTGCAGAGCCGCACACTAGATATATAATACCCTGCACCTACCTCCACCTGCAGAGCCGCACACTAGATATATAATACCCTGCACCTAACTCCACCTGCAGAGCCGCACACTAGATATATAATACCCTGCACCTACCTCCACCTGCAGAGCCGCACACTAGATATATAATACCCTGCACCTACCTCCACCTGCAGAGCCGCACACTAGATATATAATACCCTGCACCTACCTCCACCTGCAGAGCCGCACACTAGATATATAATACCCTGCACCTACCTCCACCTGCAGAGCCGCACACTAGATATATAATACCCTGCACCTACCTCCACCTGCAGAGCCGCACACTAGATATATAATACCCTGCACCTACCTCCACCTGCAGAGCCGCACACTAGATATATAATACCCTGCACCTACCTCCACCTGCAGAGCCGCACACTAGATATATAATACCCTGCACCTACCTCCACCTGCAGAGCCGCACACTAGATATATAATACCCTGCACCTACCTCCACCTGCAGAGCCGCACACTAGATATATAATACCCTGCACCTACCTCCACCTGCAGAGCCGCACACTAGATATATAATACCCTGCACCTACCTCCACCTGCAGAGCCGCACACTAGATATATAATACCCTGCACCTACCTCCACCTGCAGAGCCGCACACTAGATATATAATACCCTGCACCTACCTCCACCTGCAGAGCCGCACACTAGATATATGGCTGCTCTGTGCTTCCAGGACCTGTGATGATGTCACATGGAGGGGAGGAGTCAGGGGTCACATGGTCAGCTCCTCAGTGTGTTAGTCGTGGTTTCACAGTTGGCAGCGTGGTGATGTAACGCTCTGAAGTGATTGTTTCTCCACGTTGTAGGAAATCCCCATGGATAACGTCATCTGCGTCCCAAACACTGAGGCCAGGATTTCCCGGCTGAGGACGGGGTCTTGAATGTCTTTTTCTGGGGCGAGCCTTTGTGCTGATATTCCGTGGATGGACGTTTCGGCTCCGGTCTGTAGTGGTGTACACAAGATTCATCTCCGGTCACAATTGAATGCAGAAAGGCGTCACCTTCATTCTCGTAACGTGAGAGGATTTCCTGGTAAATGTCCGGTCTGTGGCTTTCATGTCAGACGTCAGCATCCGGGGCGACCATCGTGCACAGATCTTCCCATAACCAAGCAGAGCAATAATGTGACTACACGTTCCTGTGAAATGCCGATTGTGCTTACAATTTCTCTCTGAGTGATACGACCATCATTCAGAATCGGTCTACGTTTTCCATGTGTAACTTCGTGGTTGCTGTCACAGGACGTCCAACTCTTTCTTTGTCACACAAGTCAGACGTTCCCCCTCACCATCTTTAATCTTACTACTGGCCCAACGACACACAGTGCACATCAGCACAATCACCATACACGGCTTGTATTCTCTGATGGATCTACTTTGGGGTGACACCTGCTGCTGTCAGGAATTCAATGACCGCACGTTGCCTAAATCACATTGACTGATCACCTGCGCAGGATCCATTCTTTACACTGTAACAACACAACCGTTCATTGTAAGGTTTCCCGCCAACTGCAGCTGTAGAGGAGACTTTACTGAACAGTCCAGTACCTGCCTCATACCAACGCTGCCATCTGCTGAGGAGATATGAAGGTAGAGGCATTACTTTTCATTCAACCCTCATATTATTATGTTTTTGGCCTTACAGCCCCATTTCTCTGACCTGTGCTCAGTCCCGGGGGTCCGACGCGCTCTGTGTTGTAGATTTGAGGCGTCTCGGTAGACGTTTCTCCAGGCCTCTCCCTTAGACCGTGCTCACACTGTTGTATATTCTCTCATGTATCAGACTCGAGTGTGGAGCCGAGTGTCATTCACTAAAATTCAATTCCGTCATATGCAAGAATTGGATGACAGGTGCGGAGAAGATGGAGAGATGAAAGGGTTTATCCTGCGCTTTTTTTTTAACTATTAGGCTACAGAAATACATGTAGGTGAATACCAACTATTTACCTGCTCTGCTGTGAGGTCCTCTCTCTTTGCACAAAGGTCATGTTACATAGTTACATAGGTTGAAAAAAGACCTAGGTCCATCTAGATCAACCTTTCTCCACCAATTATACATTTTGTCATTAAGTCATTTATAACCGACAATGTTGTGTTTACTGAGTAAATCATCCAGCCCCTTTTTAAAAGCAGTTATAGTATCTGCCATTACTACCTCTTGTGGTCAGCATTCCACAGTCTCACTGCTCTAACTGTAAAGAACCCTTTCCTATTTAGCTGCCAGAATCACTTTTCTTCCACTCGCAGCGAATGCCCCCTGGTCCTTAGTATTATCTTTGGAAGGAATAAGTCATGCGCCAGTCCTTTATATTGACCACACATGTATTTATATATATATAAGGTCTGTTTCACACATCAGTGAATAACACAGACGTTTTTCACTGACGTGTTAAAAACGCCTAGGTCCCTCTGTGTGAGTCACGGCACACGTGGGTTGTCCATGTGCAATCCGTGATATGTGATCCGAACTCCATGGTTTCATATGGACATAAACTCACCTGTCCCGTTCCTGCTGTCCGTGGTGCTGAACTCTTCAGCTCTGCAGCATCTGCCCCCCTTCCCCCTGCTGTCTCTCACCTCTGCAGCTACTTCTGGGTCGCCTCTGGCTGCATTCATGAAAATGCATGCAGTAATGAGCTGGCCAGGAAGCTGCAGAGGCTGAACAGAGTGTCGCTGGAGCTGGGTGAGTTGAAAATGCTTTTTATTTTCAATGTCCGTGTTTTTCTGGTACGTGTTTCACAGATCACACCATAGTTTGGTCCGTGGGAAATCAGTGATGCCAGAAAAAAACAGACTTGTCTCCGTGCGGCAATCACGGACACGCGTGTACGCTTCACAGAGACACAGTCAGTGAAAAATCACTGATGTGTGCGCAGACCAACTGATTATAATGGGTCTGCGCATGTCCATGATTCTGGTACGTATAAAAAAAAGCACATACATACCAGAATCACTAACGTCTGAAACAGGCCTCAATGAGATCTCCTCTGAGACGTCTTTTTTTCTAAGTTAAACAGATCTAATTTTTTCAACCTCTCATCATATGGGAGGCCTTCCATTCTTTGTAGTCTAGTTACCTGCCTTGGAACTGACTCTAACTTCTGAATGTTCTTTTCAAAATGTGAAGCCAAAAACTGGATCCATATTCTAGATGTGGCCTTACAAGAGATTTATAGAAAGGTAACAATATGTTGGGATCATGGGATCTAATCTTTTTTTTTATACACCCTGAAATCTTGCTTGCTTTAGCAGCTGCTGCCTGACATTGAGTGCTGCTGCTCATTGTACCCTGATTACCCAAGTCCTTCTCCTGCTCTGTAGTCCTGAGTTTACTTCCATTTAATATATCTGCAGCTATAGGATTACTCCATCCTAGGTTTATTACTTTACATTTATCAATATTAAATCTCATTTGACAAGTGTCTGCCCATTCCAATATCTTATCCAGATTGTTTTGTAATATTGAACTATCAAGGTCATTTTTTAATATCCTACATAGTTTGGTGTTATCATCAAAGATTGAGACTTTACTATCAATCCCATCCACAAGGTCATTAATAAAAAGATTAAAAAGGATCGGTCCTAGAACAGATCCCTGCGGTAACCCACTGCTTACTGTAGCCCATGTAGAGAATATACCATTTATGACTACTCTTTGTTTCCTATCTTTTAGCCAATTCCTTACCCAGTTGTATATAGTTTCCCCTAGTCCTTGCTTCTGCAGCTTCGGTAAAGGGCTATTATGTGGTACAGTATCAAATGCCTTTGCAAAGTCCAAATAAATCACATCAGCTGCATTACCAATATCCAGATTTGCACTTACCTCCTCATAGAACCCCAAAATATTACTTAGACATGACTTATCTTTCATGAATCCATGCTGTCTGTCAGTTATATTATTTTCGGCAATATATTTTTGCATGTCATCCCTTCAAATGTTTTCCAAAACTTTGCACACTGCTGATGTCAAAATTGTTGGATGGTAGTTGCCTGGATCCACCCTCTTACTTTTCTTAAATATCGGTACCACATCAGCAATCCTCCAATCCTGAGGAACCAATCCTGGTACAAGTGAGTCTAAGAAGATGAGATACAGTGGTCTGTCAATTACTGAGCTCAATTCCCTCAATAGTCTGACCCAGAGGATTTGTCAATATTTAATTTACTCAGATGCAGGCGTACTTCTTCTTCTGTTAAATTAATATCAGGTGGTGAACTTTGATTTTTGACTTGTTGAATGCTCCCTGGAACAGTCTGTTCCTTGGTGAACACAGATGAAAAGTTACTGTTTAATATCTCAGTCTTTTCTTTGTCTTCTATAATTAACTGGTTATTATATTTTAAGGAACACATACCATCCTTTGTTTTCCTTTTGGCATTAATGTATTTATAGAAAATGTCGGATTTATTTTAATGCCCTTGTCGATTTTTGTTTCAGTAGCTAATTTTGCTTGCTTGATTTCTTTTTTACATTTCTTATTGAGATCCTTATACTCCTAAAATTATATTTCTGTATTCGCGGCCTTCAAGATTTTAAACACTATTTGTTTTTGTTTTATTATACTTTGTACAGTCTTATTTATCCATAGTGGTTTCTTTTTATTCCTGGACATTTTATTACCACACTTAAGCTTTTCCTTTAATTTGTTGAAATCAGCTTTCCTAAAATTTTAGGCTTTAGCATTACCCCTTTCAAATGCTCTATTGAATATTACTTTGAAGCTTACCATATTATGATCGCTGGTGCCCAAGTGCTCCCGGACCTGTAGATCTGAAATTATATCTGGTCTATTTGACAGGACCAGATCTAGCAAATTATCTCCCTTTGTCGGTTCATCTACCATCTGAGAGAGGAAATTGTCTTGAATTGTAGATAAGAACTTACAGCTTTTAGCACAACCAGAAGATTCTATGTCCCACTGAATGTCTGCAGAGTTGAAATCCTGCATAATAAGGACCTGATTATTATTATTATTTGATGCCTTTTCAATTTGTTGCAGCATTTCACCCACTACCTGTTCAGGTATGTTAGGTGGCTTATAGCAAACTCTAATTAGTAGCTTTCCATTATTCCCCTCCCCATGTACATTTACCCATAATGACTCTACATTGTTGCAGCTCCCCCCAATGTCGTTATTGAGCACAGGTCTTAGGTTAGATTTGATAAATATACACACTCCTCCACCTTTTTTGTCTTTCCTGTATTTCATGAATGTAGTATAACCCTCTATTTTTGTCACCCAGTCATGGCTCTCATCCGGTTTCTGTAATGCCCACCACATCATAATCCTTGTTTGACATCAGTCTCCAATTGATTCATTTTTTTTGCAAGACTTCTTGCATTTGCCAGTAGACATTTAATAGTATTAACACATTACTTACTCCTTGCCTCCCTACTTTCCTTGCATATCCCAGCCTCCCAACCTTCATTGACCCCTACTGTCTCACTGTCTCTATCTGCTCTATCCCCTTATTTGCTCCACTACCCTCCCTACCTTCCTCCCCCTAAATCCTAGTTTAAAAGCTCCTGCATTCTTCTGACCATCTTCTCCCCCATCACAGCTGCACCATCCCCATTGAGGTGCAGCCCGTCCATACCGTAGAGCCTGTAGATGACTGAGAAGTCGGCCCAGTTCTCCATGAACCCAAACCCTTCCTTCCTGCACCAATTTCTAAGTCACGTATTTATCTCCCTAAGCTCCCATTGTCTTTCTAGTGACGCTCATAGCACTGGTAGTATTTCTGAAAACACCACCTTGGAGGTCCTGGACTTCAGCTTCTCTCTTAGTTCCCTCTAATCATTTTTAAGGACCTTCCACCTGCCTCTAACTTTGTCATTAGTACCAATGTGCACCATGACCGCTGGGTTTTCCCCAGTCCCACCCAGCAATCTGTCTATCCGATCCACAATATGCCGAACCCGAGCACCCGGCAGAAAACACACTGTTTGGCATTCACGGTCTCGACGACAAATGACCTTGTCTGTCCACCTAGTCATAGAGTCCTCTACCACCACCATCCATCTGGCTTTTGCTGCACTCCTATTTCCCTCCTTCCTACAGCAGTCGTTTTCCTGGTTACTAGTAGCAACGTCCTGCTGTAGTCCTGGCCCTTCATTCCTAATATCAGCCACACAGGCATATTTACTAGGTTGTGCCAGATCAGGACTGGGCTCTCTGACACTTTTCCCCCTACTTCTTCTTCTGTTACCCAGCTACCTACCTCTGGGTCCTGACCTTCCCCTCCTCCACCCTCCTCCATAGCACTGGCCCCAGCCAGAGCCGCTCAGTGAGCTCTAAACTCCTCTCCAGGTTTGCAATGCTCCTGAGTGTTGTGAGCTGCATATTTAGATCAGTTACCTGGGCTTCCAAATATGTAACACGCTGACATCGAGTGCAGACATATTCACCCTCCAACGGCTGCTCAAGGCAGGCATACACCTGACAAGACACACACCTGGTAGCATTGTCCATGGAGCCGCTATTAAATGGGGATGAACAGGACAGATAAAAGCAAAAAACAAAGAAAAAACAATGGACAACTTGTAAGGAAAACTCCAAACTGCTCTTGTGTCACACTATGATATTGTGCTTATACTATGCACTTCCCGGCCCCCTCAGACTTTACTGCCCCTCACTAGCTCAGTGACCCTCGCTTACTGTGGCCGAGGTAAATAGTTCTGGAACAATCTAGAAACAGCTGTGGCCACTGCCCCCTCAGACTTCACTGCTCATCCCTGGATTTCCAGGATATCTGCTCCATGTCCGTCCACGGCTTCCAGGATGTGTCCTGTCTACATACAGCCTCCATTACCTCACTGTGACCCCCTGACATAACCTCCCCTCATCCAGCACCATGACACCCAGCACAGCAGAGCCCTGCATACACTGAGGAGCTGACCATGTGACCCCTGACTCCTCCCCTCCATGTGACATCATCACAGGTCCTGTAAGCACAGAGCAGCCATATATCTAGTGTGCAGCTCTGCAGGTGGAGGTGTGTGGAGATTCCCCATTACTGGGGCAGGCGGCATTAACCCCTTCAGCTCTGAGACTTTCTTGGTGTTTTTCTCTTGCTGATTTCTATGAATCATGAGGTTTTTGTTCCTTTTCCTCTGATAGATACAAACACCCCAACTATGAGAGGCCGGAAGTGAGGAAACCCGTCTGCCCTCGGTCCTCGGCCCCTTTCTGCCCTCGGTCCTCGGCCCCTTTCTGCCCTCGGTACCCGGCCCCTTTCTGCCCTCGGTCCTCGGCCCCTTTCTTCCCTTGGTCCTCGGCCCCTTTCTGCCCCCACACAGTATAATGTTCCCCCAGAATGTTCTCGTTATACGTTTCCCCTTATTATCTCCAGTAATTGAATTATTATAGCTGATTTTTTTTATAGTGTTACATCGTCACCTTCTCCACATTCAGGTCCCTACAATATCAGATCCTCTCAGTGGAGATCTTCTATAGAAGAGAATTCTCCTGATTGCCCCGTGAAGGATGGATATGGCCAGGGACAAGATGGCGGAGAGGATATTACACCTCACCCTAGAGATCCTCTTCCGGCTTACTGGAGAGGTGAGAGATTCTGATGACGTCACATTACATCATTCTTATCTATGGGAATAACAGATGGACAGAACTGGAGAGGTGAGGACTCTGGAAATGTCTGGAGTGAGATTTATTACTGTGTCTCTCCATAACCAGGATTACACAGTAGTGAAGAAGACCTCTAGTGAGCGCTGTCAGGCCCCTGTGTCTGAGGGATGGAGAAGACCCCTGAGCCCAATCACGGGGCCTCCACCTCATCCCCCGATACATGAGGACATCAGTGACCAGAAGATCCTCGAACTCACCTACAAGATGATTGAGCTGCTGACTGGAGAGGTGACACTGCTAGGAATGCTGGGACATTATACAGTAAAGGCTACTTTACACACTGCGATATCGGTCCCGATATCGCTAGTGTGGGTACCCGCCCCCATCTGTTGCGCGACACGGGCAAATCGCTGCCCGTGCCGCACAACATCGCCCAGACCCGTCACACATACTTACCTGCCCGGGGACGTCGCTGTGACTGGCGAACCACCTCCTTTCTAAGGGGGCGGTCCGTGCGGCGTCACAGCGATGTCACTGAGCGGCCGCCCAATAGCAGCGGAGGGGCGGATCTGAGCGGGACGTAACATCCCGCCCACCTCCTTCCTTCTGCATAGCGGCCGGGAGGCAGGTAAGGAGAGCTTCCTCGTTCCTGCGGCATCACACATAGCGATGTGTGCTGCCGCAGGAGCAACGAACTACATCGTTACTGCTGCAGTAACGATAATCGAGAATGGACCCCAATTTCATCGATGAGCGATTATGCACGTTTTTGCAACGATGCAAAATCGCTCATCGGTGTCACACGCAGCGTGTAAAGCCCCCTTAACGCTATGAAGGGATCGGGGGTGACGGTATCATTGTATGTGTCAGGTTCCTATAAGGTGTCAGGATGTCACCGTCTATTTCTCCATGGAGGAGTGGGAGTATTTAGAAGGACACAAAGATCTGTACTAGGACGTCATGATGGAGGATCCCCAGCCCCTCACATCACCAGGTAATAGACAGGACTAAATACACACGGCCTATAATTATCTATGTGTAAGGAATGAATTCAGTCCCTGTATGTGTCTCCTCCAGTTCTATCCAGTAAGAGGACAACACCAGAGAGATGTCCCCGTCCTCTTCTCCCACAGGACTGTAAACAAGAAGATCCCGATGTTCCTCAGGATGTGTTTCCTCCAGTTCTATCCAGTAAGAGATATCTACTCATGTACTTTCTGCACTAATTTTCTGTTTACCTTTTAAGGCGTTTTGCTGTGGGATTTTTTCAGCTGTATTTTCTTTCCTTCTGCTTCTTCCGCTGTTTGTGTACCGCCCCTGCGAACCGCTCGGATCTGGGGTCGCTGCTGTGGCTTGAGGGTCTCAGGACCCGGGGGCTTGCGGCCACTTCAATGTGAAGGGGGGGACTATTTACAGGGGGTAAGAGTTCTTGACGCCACCCGTTGTTTGCGGTAAGGGAGTACTGCCGCTGCTGATGGGAGTGACTGGGGTAGATGGAGTGGAGCAGCCTGATGACGTTCCCTCCACGTGTAGGGAAGGCCCCGGGACTCTGGATAATGGTGGAGCGGGGGTGCGCAGGGCCAGTCGGAAGCAGGGGACGACCATGTACTCACTCAGGCAGCATCGGTGATGGTGCGACCGCAAAGCAGACTCTGACAACAAGGTAAACCAAGTCTCTGGGTGCCGCTGCCCTCTTGGAGGAGCCCGTCCGGATGTCCGCCCCCTGTAGTATTGCCGGGTGATCCAGAGCCTGCCTCCTTGCACAAATTTAAAGTGTTCTGGTGGCCCGTATGCATAAAGCTGTGCGGGCCCTGCTCCCTCCTTTTTGGGTAGTGGAGCTGTGCTCTCAAAGGCTCACGCGTGGGATTTCTGTGGGCTGCTTGGTTTGGAAAGCCCTATCCCCCTCGTTGCTCTAGTGCCCCTGATCTCTGAGTCCATAAAATCACTATCCTCCACAGGTTAATTGCCGGGTTGCCTGAAGATACCCCCCGACCTAGGGTCCTGTACCCCGCCGTGCTTTCGGACCCAGACCAGTTTTTAGACTCTTAATGCTTCCTGTCCTCCGAGACCATGTCTAGACACCCAGCCTCAATACCCTGCGACTGGGTCTCCGACTCCTCCGGTCCCAGACCACCGTCTGCGACCCAACCTGCCACAAACAGGGAGCCACACACTCCCCAGCCCCAACTCCCAACATTATCGCTACGACAGTATCACACGCACATACCTTGTCAGAGACGTCGCTGTGACTGCGGAACAATACCTCCCTCAAGGGGGAAGTGCGTTCGGCGTCATAGCGACGTCACTGCGGCGTCACTAAGCGGCCGGCCAATAGAAGCGGAGGGGCTGAGATGAGCGGGACGTAACATCCCGCCCACATCCTTCCTTCCACATTGCCGGTGGACGCAGGTAAGGAAATGTTCGTTGTTCCAGTGGTGTCACACATAGCGATGTGTGATGCCGCAGGAACGACGAACAACATCGTACCCGTGGCAGCAGCGATATTAAGGAAATGAACGACGTGTCAACGAGTAACGATTTTTCACGTTTTTGTGCTCATTGATCGTCACTCATTTGTGTCACGCTGTGATGTTGCTACTAGCGATGGATGTGCGTCACTAACGACGTGACCCCGACGATATATCGGTAGCGATGTCGCAGCGTGTAAAGCACCCTTAAGGCTGCTATCACACTACGTTTTTTAACATGCGTCATGAACTTTTTTTCTGTAAAAGTGGATCCTGTTTTTACAAAGAAAAACGCATGCAAACGCATGTGTTATTTTGCAGGATCCTGTCACTTGAAGTTAATGGGCGGGCTTTGAAGTCATGTGATCGGGAGTGAGGGGAACTGAACGTGATAGACTGGGAGCCGGCATCTGACAGCTGCGGACGCTGGTAACCAAGGTAAATATCGGGTAACTAAGCGAAGTGCTTTGCTTGGATACCCAATATTTACCTTGGTTACGAGCGTCCGCAGCTGCTAGAAGCCGGGCTGCCTACTCCCTGCACACGTAACCAAGGTAAACATCGGGTAACTAAGCGAAGCACTTTGCTTGGATACCCGATATTTACCTTGGTTACGAGCGTCCGCCGCTCTCGGGCGGGGGAGAGAGAGAGGGGGGAGAGACAGAGAGGGAGGGGGAGAGAGGGAGGGGGGAGAGAGACTGATCACGCCAGGCTGGTTTCTGGGCATGCTCAGTAGAGCAAACAGGATCCTGTCTATCAGCATGCCAGCGTTCACATACGTTTGCGTGCAGTATAGTCAGGATCCAGTGATTTGCAGTATTTGGACGCAGCTCAAAAACGCTACAAGTAGCTTTTTTGAAAAAAGTTAAAAAAAACTGCAAGTCACTGGATTCTCACTATAACGCACGCAAACGTATGTGAACGCATGTTGACGCGAGTCCATTGTAAATGCATTGAAATGAAAACGCATTTGCACTGGATCCGTTTTTGCATTAAAAAAACGTCCATGACGCATGTTAAAAAAACGTAGTGTGAAAGCAGCCTATGTTTCTCACTGTTTATTTCTGTGAGTTTGCAGTGTGCCTGAGTTTTAGTTTTCCCATCTGTCTTAATCTGTATTTCCATCATACTCCTTCACTTTCCTTCCCTGGGAGATCACTGACAAGGGCATCTCCACTTTCAGGGGTAATCCAGAGATTAGGGATAGCCTAGGGTCTCCTAGCGTGAGGGACAGTATAGGAGCCCACTGTCCTTTGTTATTCTGCAGTCACATTGTGACAATCAGTCAGATTATTTACTGTAGCACATTCCAGAGAATTGGTGCTACTGGAGAGATATCTTGGAGAAAGGATTGAGAGGTCTGAATTAACGAAAATGTAACTCTTACATCTCAAAATTGGAAAACAGATTAAGAATGAATTTTTCCCTAATTTAATTTCTGATGTTATGGTATAAAAAAATAAATGTACTTTCAAGATAATATCATTAAAAACTAGTAACATTGTGTTTATTTTTAGCAGATGACTGTATTGGAAGTTCAGGTGGACATCTAATATCTTCAGAATGTAAAACAGATGATGAAAGTATCACACATGATACATATGAAGATCATGCTGTTGTCCCAGATATACCTCCAGTCCTTCCTCGGAAAGTTCTATCATCTGATCTTTTCAAGCTAGTCCAAAATTCCGATTTATCACAGAATTTTAAGCAAAATAAAAGTTACAGAAGGGATGTAGAACAAGAAACGGTTCCTACAGGGGAGAAAACATTTTCATGTTCAAAATGTGGGAAATGTTTTACCAGGAAATCACATCTTGTTAACCATCAAAGATCTCATACAGGGGAGAAGCCATTTTCATGTTCCGAGTGCGGGAAATGTTTTAGTCAGAAATCAAATCTTGTTACGCATCAAAAATATCATACTGGGAAGAAGCAGTTTTCATGTTCAGAATGTGGAAAATGTTTTATTCGGAAATCACACCTTGTTAGACATCAGAAAAATCACAAAGGGGAGAAACCATTTTCATGTGTAGAGTGTGGGAAATGTTTCATTCGGAAATCAGATCTTGTCTGGCATCAAAGATCTCACACAGGGGAGAAGCCATTTTCATGTTCAGAGTGTCGGAAATGTTTTATTCAGAAATCAAAACTTGTTGTGCATCAAAGATCTCACACCGGGGAAAAGCCATTTTCATGTTCAGAGTGTGGGAAATGTTTTATTCAGAAATCAGATCTTGTTAGGCATCAAAGATCTCACACAGGAGAGAAGACATTTTCATGCTCAGAATGTGGTAAATGTTTTACTAGGAAATCAGGTCTTGTTTACCATCAAAAAAATCACACAAAATAAACCATTTTAATGTTCTGAATTTGGAAAATGTTATTCTCAGAAATCATATCTTGTTAAACATGTGAAGAAGCCGCACAGGGAAGGAACATTTTTCAAGTTGTGAATAATTGAAATGTTTAACTGGTAAATGAAGTCTTTCCGACCATCAGAAATCCAACAGAGCGGAGCAGCTATTCTTACTTTCAGAATTTGCCAAATGTTTTTTATCATTAATCAGATCCTGTTATCAGATGAGTCACACGGGAGAAGCCATCATGATGTACCATAATTCAAGGGGTTTTATCCAAAAATCGGCTACAATTGCTCAAGTAAAAGGCCATTTACACGCTGCAACATCGCTAACGATATATCGTCGAGGTCACGGTATTTGTGACGCACATCCGGCGTTGTTAGCGACGTCGCAGCGTGTAACACATATGAGCGACCTTAAACGATCGCAAAATAGCCAAAAATCGTTGGTATGTGAGAGGTAGTTCACTTACCAAAACTTGTTGTGTATTCAGTAGCGAGGTTGTTCGTCGTTCCTGCGGCAGCACACATCGCTATGTGTGACCCCGCAGGAACGAGCAACAACTTCGTACCTGCGGCCGGCCTCAATGAGGAAGGAAGGAGGTGGGCGGGATATTCGTCCTGCTCATCTCCGCCCCTCCGCTTCTCTTGGACGGCTGCCGTGTGACGTCTCTGTGACGCCGCACGTAATGCCCCCTTAGAAAGGAGGCGGATTGCCGGCCATAGCGATGTCGCAGGAAAGGTAAGTCCGTGTGACGGGTGTAAGCGAAGTTGTGCGCCACGGGCAGCGATTTACCCGTGACGCACAACCGACGGGGGCGGGTACGATATCGCAGCGTGTAAAGTACCCTTAAGAATTGGTGAGGGAATGTACCATTTTCTTTCTTTTTAAACTTATCGTATTTTTCGGACCATAAGACATACCTAGGTTTTGAAGAAGGAAAATAGGGAAAAAGATGTAAGTAAAAAATTTGGTCATGCTGCACCAATATGGAGGGATCTGCTGCTGACACTGTTATAAGGGTACTATCCCCCAATTTCTAGCGCAATGATGACTTTCCCTTTAAATAGTGCTTATCACAAATCTGTGGCTGCCTTTTTTATTTACTAATTCAGTGGAGAGCTGCAGATTTGTGAATTTTCTAAATATAATCCAGTACCAAAACTTTTGGAAGTGTCCCTAATGTCCCCCAAAAGGAACTTCCAGGTTGTGAGATCCCACAACCCTCAGCGATCACTGATAGTGAAAGAGTGAGCTCTACGACCCCAGTGCTGCAGCATCCATCTTAAGCAGTTCACTAAAACCTTAAAGTAAGGGACCTCGCTGGATTAGTTGACAGAGGAATTTCTCATGTTTAGAGCAGCTGCAGAGATTTGTGGGATCCCGCTCTACACACTGAGATCCCACAAACTAGAAGTTTGGGCTCAACTTTGCTAGTAAGTTGGGTATTTTGAGAGCCTTTAGGAAGATTTGTAAAATGTTTTGATACTGGATTATATTTATAAAATTGACTAATTTCAGGTTGCCTACTGCTTTAGTTACTAAAAAGATCAAACAATCACTGATCTCGGGAAGACCAGCCAGAAAACACTGCCGGCAGTCAGCAAAGGCGTGCAACACAGTGAAATCCTAGGTGCATTGTCCCCTGAGAAGTGTGCAAATCAAAAAGGTCCATGGAGCCTCTGTTAGGAGTCTCGACACAGAAACTAGCCAGAAATACCCCGCTTTGGTATTTCCCTTGTCATATCTTTAAACTCGTCAAGAGCTGGATATTGACTAAAAGGGCCACTTATTATGGTGGTTATGGTGGTGTAATGCCTGATTGGAGCCACAGACTCAGACTGGCTGTAAGGGGAGTCTAGAGAAAAGCCGCTCACAAAGCAGGACCCCAAGAACTCTGCAACCCTTTAACCCCTATACAGGGATTTGGAATTACACAGAGCCCCAGAGATCACTACCTGTGGTAGGCTGTAGTCCGTGGTCGTCAGGCAGGGTCAAAAACTAGGAGATGCTAAACAGGAACAGAATCGGCAGGCAAGGGCGTAGTGAGGAGACAAAGCAGAGGTCAAATCCGGAACTGGCAGCAAGGTACAAAAACGACAAGCAGGAGGGTAGTCAAACAACAAGCAAAGGTCAGCGCACAGGAATCAAAATACAAACAGCACATGAGCCAGGAGTACAGAACTATCTCTGGTAGTGGTCATGTGACAGGAGGGGGAATAAGAAGGGTGTGGTGTCTTCCCATTGGCTGCAGGTGAATGTTGGCAACTTCAGCTGGAAGACACACGCCACCTACAGTCAGCCAGTGGTACTGCAGGTTCCAGGGAAACCCAGCCTAGTGAATGAGCGGATTAATCACCAAAGTCCACTTACTTATATACACTTCGATTCAATCAGACTAAACACAGACTTGGCACTGAATTGCCGGCCAAGAATGAAGTGAATAAATCCAGTTTACTATGAAATATTATTTTATTATCAATAAATTCACACACATATACTTCAAACAAGAGAGCCACCTGGGAGGCACATGGTTCCAGAGTATCTACATATCATCTCTATCCCATATATAATGTATTAACATTAAACCTTAACACAGGATAATTACGTCCCGTATCCATATATAGACACTAGGCATAGAAAAATTAATCACATCCAGTGTCAATTCACATTATAACACATAGTGTTTAGCCTCATAATAATTCCATATCAGCATATAGTCCTAAACAGTTGCCCAAGGAAGTAGCCATTAATTAGTGATACTGACATACAAAAATTAGTTTCATTGGGCATATCACCACCATTGCTCAATATATTACCATCTACTCCCTCTTTCCTGATTTTATCAGCGCGGCACATTGATGGACAAATGTAGAGTCCAATGACTCATTATCATCTATGGTATGCTAAGGCAGATCACATGCACGGCTAAATCGATTCATCAATTGTTAATATATCTTTTTAAGCACCTGCTGATTTCCATATAATAAAACACAATTCTACCACTGCATGTGCTGCCTCACCACCACCTACATATAATTAGTCCCCATATGTTACACTGATAACACAAACAAGAGGGCAATTATTATCCAAGTACACAATGTATGGAGATAAGGGCCATATAACAAAGATATGCGTTAAGGATTAGATATTTAGAATAGGCATAAAGAATTAAGTATTAGAATAGAGAGGATACTCACATTGTTAAATGACTCGTCTGGCCATGCGTCCCTCCACCCCTGACGCACGTTTCGCCGCTGCTTTATCAAAAGGGGGCGTGTCAGGGTGGGGGAACGTTCGTGCTTATATAGTGTAATCCAGCCAAGTAATCATGTCATCGCGTATTATCATCATTATGTACACGTGTTCACTACTTCCGGTATGTATCGGCGCATAGCACTGATGCCGCTTCCCCTTTGTAAGAGGACTTCCGGACTGCGCGCGCTGACCCTCAAGCGTCATCACGCTCTAGGGCACATGATGTGCGCACGTCATGAAGTCCGAGTGGCGGAAAACAGTGCATGCGCACTGCCGGAATGATGTCACACACTAAATCCCCGTTCCCATGCACTAAACTTGACCATATAGGGGCGCATGCGCGCGCACACAGCATCACATTACATAGACAACTTATGTTATGCGGCGAGGATGACCGATGCGGCATCACCAGCTATCTCAACACATCAGAAACAGCATTACAATTTACAGGTTTATACCATTCTAAAGCCGCACCAGCGATCCCCCTCGTACAAGAATCATAAAAGGAATCAGAACAGATTACTAATTCTAACTATATTATATACAATCATACTGCCAGAAGAAACCTTAACAGATGTTACATGCCCATATAGCTTTATCAATTTATACATAAGAAATTCAGAAATAAGCATATAACATTGCTCATCAATGTAAGTCCCAGCTCACTATCATAAATTCAATATCAATTGTTCAATACAACCATATAATAATAAGACAATACACTGTTTCCGAACTTCACATATAAAGGACATCATTTTTTATATATAAATTCCGATTTCTTCCTTATTTATTTCACAATTGATCCGCATTGTTGTTACTCCCCAAAATCTCAGCAGTACATCCGATCTTATGATTCATCCTGCGTAGATCACCACGTGCGTTATTCTACTTTCATCAATAATCATGTGTAATGTATGACATTAATTCCTTGGCTGGAATAGATCAAATAAAATAAAATTAAAAACAGAAAAAAACACTTACAAAACACTTTAAAAACATAACCCACCCATAAAAAACATCCACAGAACCTTGCAGGCATATTGGATCTTATTCCCGCAACTTAGAAGAACCGACATATGCAAATACATCTGTATATTTAATTTTTATATCAATGACCAAAACAGAGTGTTAGCAACACCCCACCAAAATTTATCTAAGGAGATTTCACTTGAAGGTATTCGACTCCCACTGTCCCACACATCTCTCCCATAGTAAACCATGGGGGAGGGAGGGGAAATTGATCACAGAAAGGAACTAAAGCCACTACTTTCATTGAGCCCCTGGGGGGCCATGGAACCAAGACGGTAAATCCATTTACATTCTAGCCTTGCTAATGCAAGGCCTAAATCGCCTCCTCTGGGGCCCAAACTGACCTGATCGATAACCCGAAATTTTAACCCTCTAGGGTTGCATCCATGTAGCCTGTGAAAATGGTGCGGCAATGTTTTTAAGGTTGATAAATCTTTGGCTATCTGTGCATTTCGAATGTCCTTAAGATGTTCTAGGGCTCGGACCTTAAATTCCCTTATCGTCAAAGTGATATAGATCTTTGCACAAGGACATTCTGCTTGATATATAATGCCACTGGATGAGCAATTTAGTATCTTGCGTATATCATATGTTCTTGATCCATCATAGTTTTTAAATGTCTTAGTTTTTACACAATTGCCGCACGCCTTACACAGGCCACATGGATAAAAGCCGTTGAGGGAATTGCTAATAGCAAGTTTATGGACGGGTTTGGTCTCATACTATATAAGGATAAGGCTGCACATCAAACTTAGATAATGGTATAATGCCTCAAGCATGTGGAAAAATATTGGAATATACAATGAAAAATGCTACTTGCTAATTTGAACATGTGAATAATGAATTGCATACCTGCCATGAATATTAGGAAAAAGGAGATATTTAGCAATCGCATTGATCAATGTAACTGAGCCCCAAGACCTCGTCAAGGTATATCTCTATATTGGGGTCCCTAGCTCTGTGACCCTAACTGTGTGTCATCTCATTGCAATTAAAAACTGCTGTGGGTGGAGAGGGGTAACTAAGGACTTTCTTATATAGGAGATGGAAAAAACATGGCCGAAAGGGGCGGAGCTGTGTTCACATTCAGAAAAAAACTACATATAACTGAATAGGATAACTGAAGTGAGCACTAATATATATTATATATTATGAGTGCAAGCCAAAAAATACATACTATATAAGGATAAGGCTGCACATCAAACTTAGATAATGGTATAATGCCTCAAGCATATGGAAAAATATTGGAATATACAATGAAAAATGCTACTTGCTAATTTGAACATGTGAATAATGAATTGCATACCTGCTATGAATATTAGGAAAAAGGAGATATTTAGCAATCGCATTGATCAATGTAACTGAGCCCCAAGGCCTCGTCAAGGCATATCTCTATATTGGGGTCCCTAGCTCTGTGACCCTAACTGTGTGTCATCTCATTGCAATTAAAAACTGCTATGGGTGGAGAGGGGTAACTAAGGACTTTCTTATATAGGAGATGGAAAAAACATGGCCGAAAGGGGCGGAGCTGTGTTCACATTCAGAAAAAAAAACTACATATAACTGAATAGGATAACTGAAGTGAGCACTAATATATATATATGTGAGTGCAAGCCAAAAATACATACTATATATAAGAATAAGGCTGCACATCAAACTTAGATAATGGTATAATGCCTCAAGCATATGGAAAAATATTGGAATATACAATGAAAAATGCTACTTGCTAATTTGAACATGTGAATAATGAATTGCATACCTGCTATGAATATTAGGAAAAAGGAGATATTTAGCAATCGCATTGATCAATGTAACTGAGCCCCAAGGCCTCGTCAAGGCATATCTCTATATTGGGGTCCCTAGCTCTGTGACCCTAACTGTGTGTCATCTCATCATGCATGATCACGCATGGATCCCCTTCTTTCCCGTAATCTGCGGTCCATACAAACTGCCTCCGTCATCGCATCATCCAAGGTGTTGGGAGGAGGGTGCAGAGCCAAAGCTTCTTTCAGGGAGTCCGAAAGACCTCTCCGGAATTGGCACCTGAGTGCAGAATCATTCCACCGTACCTCAGTGGACCACTGCCGAAACTCAGAACAATATAGCTCAGCAGTGTGGTTTCCCTGAGTGAGACACATGATCCTGTCCTCAGCCATCCGTACACGGTCTGGTTCGTCATATATCACCCCGAGGGAGTCAAAGAGGTCAACCGAATGCCGTTCCGGGGCCGAAGGGGGTAGGGAAAACACCCAGGTCTGGGGACCCCCTCTAAGTAACGACATGATGATCCCCACCCGCTGGGTCTCATTCCCTGAGGACCGAGGCCGGAGAGTGAAGAGAAGCCTGCAACTCTCCCTAAATGTCCGAAATAGGTTTTTCTCCCCCGAGAATTTATCAGGGAGCATCACCGTGGGTTCGGGGGAGGTCAGTTGGACATCAGTGGGACTATGCTGTCCTACGGTTTGTGAGGTAACTGCCACCGAGGTGGCCCTCGCAGAAGCAGAAACCTCACTCTGCAGAATGTGTGAAGCTACCAGGGTGCGATGCTCTGCAGCCAAATCCTGCACCAGCTGCGTAAGGTTGGCTACTTGCTCGCACAAAGTACTAAGTGGATCCATTACAGTCTGTTATCCTGCAAAGTTGGATCCCACTACCAAGAATTAAATGGCTTTTTTTTTTTTCCTATGGGAGATAAAGCCTATTGGGGCCGGCTATACTGTAATGCTGCCACCAGGGGGAGCCAGAGCTCTGCAGCAGACGACACTACACAGAGCAATGAGAACCAGGGAGGAAATGCACAGCGTTCTCATGCACTGCCTAATCAGCACAGCTGAGAAGCAGAGCTGCAGAGCATGCAAGGAATAGTCACACAGGCTGGGTCAAACACCGTACGGGCAGAAGCAGGATCGGAGGGACGAGCAAAAGCGGAGTCAAAGTCAGGTCAAGGTCAGTACCAGAGGAAGAAACAGAGTGGGGAATAGGAGTGGGAACACAGGACAGGAGGGACAACCAGGGGACAGAACACAGACAAGGGACGGGGGCACAGGAACAGACAGATCAGGATATCACTCACAGGACCAGCAATCACAGGCAAAGCAGAGCTAAGCTTATAGCCGGCGCTGGTTCACTGGAAGTGTCAGCTTTTAAGGCATCCAGGGGCCGGAAGTGAGGCCTGAGAGAAGGCTCCGCCCCCTAGCCATGTGGATAGGGAGGCGAATCATGACACTGATCATAATAAACTTATCACTATTGATAATTCCACTAATGCTGCAACATTGGTGCTTTTTTTACCCAAGGCCACCCCCGGTCAGAACAATGGGATAACCAATTATCTAACTCCCAAGTCGGTAAAAAGAAAAAGCGTTACAAAGGAACCAAAGCTGGAGCCAAAACAAAGCAAAAAATGGAAAAAAGTTCATCTGCTGGATGCTTAAATAAGACAAATAATATATTTCATCTTTCAGATTATACACCTACTACTGCTGAAATTTCTTTACTTAATAAGGGCCTTTCTTTTTGTCCCACTTTTAATATAAAGTAATTTGATTTATTTGCCGATCTACAGACATCTATTAGAAAATTGACTCTGCAGAGACACTATACCATTATGGCGGGTAGGGCGACATCCAATAGTGCACTTTTAGGTGATTCGGTCACCGATCAATTCTTACACACTGACCTTAGAAGGACCTCTAATTTTTATCCTACGGAAAGTAAAGGACACAATTTACACACATTCTGTGAGATGGTGCTTCAGGATTTCAACCTGTTAAAAACCTGATGCGGAAATATTCCTTATAACTTATCCAGATCTGAAAAGAGGGCATTAAACTCTCTAAAAGAGAATAATGATATTATCATCAGACCAGAGGATAAAGGGGGGGAGATGTCCTACAGAATAAATCAGACTATATAGTAGAGGCTTTCAGAATCCTTGCCGATCCCACAAATTACCGGCGGGCGACACAAAAGGATTATCAACTAGTCGTTTTAGAATTTAACAACATGATTAAATGAGCCATCACCTCTAACATTTTAAACAAGACAGAGAAAAACTTCCTCACTGTAGTTAAAGGGAACCTGTCAGCAGAAATTTTGCACTAAACCTAAAAGATTCCCCTTCTGCAGCTCCTGGGCTGCATTCTAGCAAGGTTCCTATTGTTATTGTGCCCCCTTTTAGACCAAAATAAATACTTTATAAAGTGGTACCTTTTTCCATGCAAATCTTGTTATTTGTACACGGGGGCGGGCTGTCTGGTGTCCGTTATTCTGCCACTTTAGGCCGTCCCCTATCGTTCAATTTCATACCTCAAGACGCCGCCCAGTGCGCCCGAGGTCTTGCGCATGCGCCATGCCACTCTAGTAGGACTGTGCACTGTGCACAGTGTGACTGCTGGTGACGTGTTGCGCAGGCGTGAGATTATGGGTGGCGCTGTGATTGTCATCACCAAGTACCCGTCCATAATCTCGTGCCCGCGCTTTCCCCTCTGCCTCCACTGTTCTGCCCAAGCGCTGGCCAGATGACCCCACGTCACCTCTTTCCCATCTTTCCCTGGAGCAGGAAATAGATGGGAGGAGTGGAGCAGGACACCACCGATCACGAGGAGACGCGGAGAGGAGCTTACTGACGTACACAGTAAAAAAAACATGTAAAAACAAACAAAGACACACATTGTCTACTGCAAAGTGAAAAGCACTAAATGTTTTTTTTTTTGTTTTTTTTCCCCAATGTCATTATTTATGTATTCCACTATCTATACTTTATTCATTCTATCAATCGATAACTGTATCTATCCCTTTCTCTCCAACTCTCGCCTGTGTCTATAGCTCTACCTTCACACTCTCACTTTTTCTCTCTCTTTCTCACTCTGTTTCACTCTTTTTGTATTTCTCTGTCTATTTCTCTTTCTCTGTCTTTCTCTCTATCCCTCTTTCTATATTTTTTCTCTTTCTCTATCCCTCTCTATATATTCCTCTTTCTCTCTCTCTTTCTCTCTATTTCTCTTTCTTCCTCTTTCTCTCTATCCCTCTTTCTCTCTTTTTTCTTTCTCTATCCCTCTCTCTATCCCTCTCTATTTCTCTTTCTTTTTCTTTTTCCCTCTCTTTTCTTTTTCTCTCTTTCTCTCTCTATTTCACTCTTTTCATTTCTCTGTTTATTTCTCCTCTCTATTTCTCTCTATTTCTCTCTATCCCTCTCTTTCTCTCTTTTTTTCTCTATCTTTCTCTATCCCTCTCTCTCTATCTCTCTTTCTCTCTCTATCCCTCTCTATTTCTTTCTGTTTCTTTCTTTCTTTTTCTCGCTTTTTCTCTCTTTTTCTCTTTTCTTTTTCTCTCTCTTTCTCTCTCTGTTTCACTCTTCATTTCTCTGTTTATTTCTCTCTCCTCTCTATTTATTTCTCTCTATCCCTCTCTTTCTCTATTTTTTTTCTTTCTCTATCCCTCTCTCTATATCCCTCTCTCTCTCTATCCCTCTCTATTTCCCTCTATTTCTCTTTCTTTTTCTCTCTTTTTCTATCTCTGTTTCTCTCTTTTTCTCTTTCTCTCTTTTTCTCTCTTTATCACTCTGTTTCACTCTTTGCATTTCTTTCTATGTCTATTTCTCTCTCTATGCCTCTCTATCCCTGTCTATATCTATTTCTCTCTCTCTTTCTCCAGCTCTCTATTTCTTTCTCTATCCCTCTTTCTCTCTCTATCCCTCTCTCTCTATTTCTCTATCTTACTCTATCCCTCTTTCTCTCTATTTCTCTTTTTCTCTCTTTTTCTCTCTTTCTCACTCCGTTTCACTCTTTGTATTTCTCTGTATATTTCTCTGTCTTTCTCTCTATCCCCCTCTTTCTATATTTTTTTCTCTTTCTCTATCCCTCTCTCTCTCTATATATCCCTCTCTTTCTCTCTCTCTCTATTTCTTTCTCTCTTCCTCTTTCTCTCTCTATCCCTCTTTCTCTCCTTTTTTCTTTCTCTATCCCTTTCTCCCTCTCTATCCCTCTCTTTCTCTCTATCCCTCTCTATTTCTCTCTATTTCTTTCTCACTTTTTCTCTTTTCTATCTTTCTCTCTCTGTTTTACTCTTTTCATTTCTCTGTTTATTTCTCTCTCCTCTCTATTTCTCTCTATCCCTCTCTTTCTCTATTTTTTCTCTATCTCTTTCTCTATCCCTCTCGCTATCCCTCTCTTTATCGCTCTCTATTTCTCTCTATTTCTTTCTCTTTCTTTTTTTCTATCTGTTTTTCTTTTTCTCTTTCTTTTTCTCTTTATCACTTTGTTTCACTCTTTGCATTTCTTTCTATGTCTATTTCTCTCTCTCTATGCCTCTCTATCCCTGTCTATCTCTCTATTTCTCTCTTTCTTTCACCCCCTCTCTATTTCTCTCTCTATTCCTCTCTCTCTATCCCTCTCTTTCTCTCTATTTCTCTATCTTACTCTATCTCTCTCTCTATTTCTCTTTCTTTTTCTCTCTCTCACTCCGTTTCACTCTTTGTATTTCTCTGTATATTTCTCTCTGTCTTTCTCTCTATCCCCCTCTTGCTATATTTTTTTCTCTTTCTCTATCCCTCTCTCTCCCTCTATATCCCTCTTTCTCTTTCTATCTCTCTCTCATTCTCTCTTTTTCTCTCTCTTTCTCACTCTGTTTCACTCTTTGCATTTCTCTGTTTATTTCTCTCTCCTCTCTTTCTATTTCTCTCTATCCCTCTCATTTTCTTTTTTTCTCTCTCTTTATCCCTCTCTCTCTCTATCCCTCTCTTTCTATCCCGCTCTATTTCTCTATTTTTTTCTCTTTCTTTTTCTCGCTCTTTCTATCTCTTTTTCTCTCTTTCTCACTGTTTCATTCTTTGTATTTCTCTGTCTATTTCTCTCTCTTTCTCCCACTCTCTATTTCTCTCTCTATGCCTCTCTATCCCTCTCTATTTATCTCTTTCTCCCACTCTCTATTTCTCTTTCTCTCTCTATCCCTCGCTTTCTATTTCTATATCTTGCTCTATTCCTCTCTTTCTCTCTATTTCTCTTTCTTTTTCTCTCTCACTCTGTTTCACTCTTTGTATTTATGTCTGTTTTTCTCTTTCTTGATCTATCCCTCTGTTTCGTGCTATTTCTCTTTCTCTCTTTTTTTCTGTCTCTTTTTCTTTCTCTCTCTTTTTCTCTCTCCCTCTGTTTCACTCTTTGTATTTCTTTCTGTCTATTTCTCTCTTTTTCTCTATCTCTATCCCTCGCTTTCTGTATATCTTTCTCTTTATTTGTCTCTCTCTTTCTCTATTTTTCTTTCTCTCTTTATTTTTCTTTCTCTGTCGCGCTCTGTCTCTTTTCCCCTCGCTCTTTCTCTCTGTGTATCTCTCTATCTCACTGTTTCTGTGTGTGTCTCTCTCTTTCTCTCTATCCTTTTACCTGTTTATTGACGGCAAAGTAGCGGAAGGCAAGGTTTGAACATTGCAAGCAGAAGAGAAGAGAAGAGAAAAGTTAAATAAAAATAAATACACAACTATAAGCACATATACGCCAAAAAATAATAAACTATTAATTTAATTGCACATCTCTCCTTTTTGTTATATCTATCCCTCTTGATATTTATCCCTCTCTATTAACCTACATCTGTACACCTATATGTCTCGCTACCTCTGTCTATATCTCTTGCTCCCTATATCTGTCACCTTCTATATTTCTTTCTCTCTATCTTTCGCTCTCTGTTGTGCTCTCGGTCTCTTTCTCCCTCTCTATCTCTTTTTACATTCATGTCTCTTTTTCTCTCTTTTTGTCTCTATCTTTCTCTATTTCTCTCTCGCTCTTTCTCTCTCTCTATGTCACTCTCTCTGTCTCTCTTCCTCCCTCTCTATCTCTGTCTATATCTTTCTCTCTCTATTTCTTTCTCTCTCTGTCACGCTCTCTGTCGCTCTGTGTCTCTTTCTCCCTCTCTTTTTATATTCATGTCTCTCTTTCTCTTTTTCTATATCCCTCCTCTCTATTTCTCTATCTTTCTCTGTCTATCACTCTCTGTTCTTTCTCCCTCTCTATCTTTATCTATTTTTCACTCTCACTATTTCTCTCTCTATTTCTCTTCCTCTTTGTCGCTCTCTCTTTCTGTCTTTCTCTCTGTCTTTCTCTCACGCTCTTTCTCTCGCTCTCTCTGTCTCTATTTCTCTCTGTCTCCGTCTATCTTTCTCTCTTTCTATATTTCTCTATCACTATTTCTCTTTCTATTTCACTTTCTCTTTGTCGCTCTATCTTTCTCTCTTTCTGTCTTTCTGCGTGTCTCTCTCTCTGTGTCTCTCTCTGTCTCTGTGTGTCTGTCTCTCTGTGTCTCTCTCTGTCTGTCTCTGTGTGTCTGTCTCTGTCTCTCTGTCTTTCTCTGTGTGTCTCTGTCTGTTTCTTTGTCTGTGTCTCTCTCTGTCTCTGTGTGTCTGTCTCTCTCTGTCTCTCTTTCTGTCTTTCTCTGTCTCTCTCTATCTCTTTGTCTGTGTCTCTCTCTGTGTCTGTCTCTCTCTGTCTCTCTCTGTCTGTCTCTCTCTGTCTCTCTGTGTGTCTCTGTGTGTCTCTCTGTGTGTATCTCTCTCTTTCTCTCTCTGTGTATCTCTCTCTCTCTCTCTCTCGGTGTCTCTCTCTTTATCAAATTCAAATTCAAATATGCTTTATTGGCAGGACCAAAATACAATTAGTGTTGCCAAAGCAAGAGAAATACAGTAAGTGTGGTGGGAGGGGATCAGGGTTAGTTGGGGGCACAATTTGGGCTCTGAAAGTCCATTTAGGGGCCTTGTGTTCCCCTCAGCTTATGACATGTGGTGACATATTGGGCGGCGATCTCCACCATTGATTGAGGCCCTCACTGCTGAGTATTTGTCACAGTGCAGCAGAAACTGCGCCTCATCCTCCAGAGCCCCCTGCTATCTCTTTCTGTTTATCTTTCTCTTTCTCTCTGTGTATCTCTCTCTTTTTCTCTCTCTCTCTCTCTGTATATCTCAATGTTTCTGTGTGTGTGTCTCTCTCTCTCTATCCTTTTATCTGTCTATTGACAGCAAAGTAGCGAAAGGCAAGGTTGGAACATTGCAAGCAGAAGAGAAGAGCAGAAGAGAAGAAAAGAGAAAAGTAAAATAAAAATAAATACACAACTATAAGCACATATACGCCAAAAAACAATAAACTATTAATTTAATTGCACATCTCTCCTTTTTTTTATATCTATCTTTCTTGATATTTATCCCTCTCTATTAACCTCTATCTCTACCCCTATATGTCTCGCTACCTCTGTCTATAGCTCTCGCTCCCTATATCTGTCTCTGTTACCTTCTATATTTCTTTCTCTCTCGGTCACGCTCTCTGTCTCTTTTTCCCTCTATCTCTTTTTATATTCATTTATTTTTTTCTCTCTCGCTTTGTCTCTATCTTTCTTTATTTCTCTCTCTCTCTCTCTATCTCTCTACAAGATGGGGTAGAGAAGGGGTTAATGCTGCGCATCAGCCGAATGAAGACGTAGAATGTTGATGAAGATAAGTATTCTTTTATTTCATAGGTCTACGCGTTTCGAGGTGAAAACCTCTTCCTCAGGACCAGTACATAAACAACAAGTAAGGCATAAATGAAGATGACAGATATATATCTCTCTCTCTGTCACTCTCTCTGTCTTTTTCACTCTGTCTCTTTCTGCCTCCCCTCTCTCTACCTCTGTCTATATCTTTCTCTCTTTCTCTGTCTCTATTTCTCTTTCTCTATTCCTCTGTCTATATCTTTCTCTCTCTCTGTCGCTTGTTCTCTTTCTCTCTGTCACTCTCTCTGACTCTTTCTACCTCTCTATCTCTGTCTATATCTTTCTCTATTTTTCTCTCTGTCTCTATTTCTCTTTCTCTCTATATCTTTCTCTCTTTTTCTCTATTTCTCCCTCTCTCTATCTCTGTCTATATCTTTCTCTCTATTTATCTTTCTCTCTCTGTCGCTCTCTCTTTCTCTCTCACTCTTTCTCTTGCTCTCTCTCTTTCGCTCTCTCTCTCCTTTTCCCTCTCTCTGTCTCTATTTCTCACTCTCTGTCTATCTTTCTCTCTCTCTCTTTTTCTCTGTCTCTCACTATTTCTCTTTCTTTCTCTTTATTAATCTTTCTTTATCTTTGTCGCTCTTTCTCTATTTCCCTCTCTCTCTCTCTATTTCTTTTTCTCTCTCTCGCCCTCTCTCTGTCTCTTTAATAATAATAATAATAATAATAATAATTTTATTCATTTATATAGCGCTATTAATTCCACAGCGCTTTACATACATTGGTAGTACTGTCCCCATTGGGGCTCACAATCTAGAGTCCCTGTCTGTATGTCTTTTGGAGTGTGCGAGGAAACCGGAGTACCCGGAGGAAACCCACGCAAACACAGGGAGAACATACAAACTCCTTGCAGATGGTGTCCTTGGTGGGCTTTGAACACAGGACCCCAGCGCTGCAAGACTGCAGTGCTAACTACTGAGCCACCGTGCCACCCATCTTTCTCCCTCTATCACTTTTTATATTCATTTCTCTTTATCTTTCTCTCTTTTCTCTCTTTTTGATAGAAACCAAAGTAAAGGCAGAAGGCTGGTATTCTCAGTCTGAGGAGCCCCACGTTGTGGTGATCCACCCACCCTGATAATTTCAGTCATGAGGCGCATGGAATTGCCGCATCCATTAGATGTGACAGTCCCGGGACTCTACCAGGCTCATCCCGAATTGCCCTGTTGCGGTGGCAATTGCAGTAATAAGGAGTTAATGGCAGCAGACCATAGCTGCCATCAAGTGCTAGGTTAATCATGGCAGGTGTCTCCCCGAGATACCTTTCATGATTAACCTGTAAGTTACATAAAATACAAACACACATCCCAAAAATACTTCATTTTGAATAAAAAACAAAAATAAATCCAACCCTCTTTAACCACTTTATTAACACCCAAATACCCTGCCAGGTCCGGCGTAATCCACACGACGTTCCACGACGCTCTCAGCTCTGTTACATGAAGCTGACAGGAGCGGAGAAGGACCATACCACACTCTGTCAGCTCCACGCAGCAACTGAAGTGAGCCGCACGATCAGCGATGACGTCAGTCACGTGACCCGCGGCCATCGCTTCATCCTCCAACTGTGACAGCAAGTAACCCGAGTGACTTAAGTGAGCTGCGCGATTGGCGATGATGTCACAGGTGAGTTGCAGTCTCGGGTGGAGGACTCCAGCTGGCATCGGGTAAGCTGAGCGACGGCATCGCTGATCGCGCTGCTCACTTATGTTGATCTGCGGGCAGCGGTGAGTCTTTCACGGGTGACCGATAATCAGGACGCGACACACAAACTGAGCCTGGGGATGACAATGAAGTCGGGTGAAGTTCATCCCAGTTCATTCTCATCGCGTGACTCATTCTGCAGTCAGTGGGTGTGTAGCAGTGCTCAATGCCGTGGGCCGCACTGTCAAAAATGTATCCAAAATGATAGCAAAATGCATGCACAACTTATGCAAAATGTATCCAAAATGCATGCATTTTAGATGTGTCGCGGGCGGGTAGGGCGCTGCGCTCACCACGCTCGGGTCCGGCGCTGCTGTTGATGCTCAGTGGCTCGAGCGGGGGGCCGGATCCGGGGACTCGAGCGGCGCTCCTCGCCCGTGAGTGAAAGGGGTGTTTTGTTGGTGTTTGGGATGTCGGTTTGTGACGCCACCCACGGTGTGTGGTGAGGTTGGGGCACCACTGCTGCTCTGTACGGGGATCCCGGGAGCGATGACAGGGAGCAGCTGGGATGTTTCTTCCCCCCCCCCGTGGGTAGAGGGATTTTGGCAGTCCTGGGGCCCGGAATTGTTGTCAGTTTGGTGGGTTGCGTGGCTTGGCCAGGTGCAGGGTCGCGGGGCAGCGCAGTGCCAGACGGCACGGTGGTACTTACTCAGCCAATAACGCACACAGAGTCTCTGGTAAAACAAATGGCTGGATGGACGAGTCCCACAGACGGCTGTGACGGTTACTCCCGGTAGGCTGGCGGTAACTGTCTCTCCCTGCACCGGTGTTATGTTCTCGGCCCCGATGGCTTCCCACCGGTAACCCGCTCCCCTGCGGTATGTTGGCTAAGGGAGCCCCTTCTTGCCCGCAGGCTCTGGCCCCGGGAGCTCTAGCTCTGGCGGTAGCTTTATCTCCCTCACGGTTTGGACGGTTGCCTTCAGTCGGGTCTTTATTGCTGGGAAACCCCGGAGGTTCCCGTCGCTGATGGATTTGACCGGTTTTACGGTGACTCCTAGCCTGGTCGGGGTCTGTAGGCCCTGCCGGATGGTGCTGGCTTCTCTTTGCTCCCCGATCCGGTACCGGCGGGCCACCGCCCGTCCCCGGTCCTTACGGTTGTGCGTCAATCGGCCTCTCCTGCAGACGGTCACCACCGTCTGCCAACCTTGCTGTTTCTGTGCCCGGGCCACGTACCCGGACACAGCCAGTCAGTTCCTCCACTACTGCTTTCCTCACTCTCGCTCTACACTCGACTGAAAACTGCACTGCACTGCACTGAACCCTTTTCCCGCCTCCAGGACTGTGAACTCCTCGGTGGGAGGAGCCAACCGCCTGGCTCCGCCCCACCTGGTGTGGACATCAGCCCCTGGAGGGAGGCAACAAGGATTTGTGTCTGACTTAGATGTTCCTAACCAGGGTGTGGGGTGTGTTGTTGCAGTACCTCTGATGTCCTGGCTTGTCCAGGGCGCCACAGATGCAGTTTTTTTTTTCAAACACAGTGTTTACAGTTCTGATGGTGAGTTCTTTTTTGCCCTGCTCAGAACGCAAGGTGCCCACATACCCTAAGGGGTACTTTACACGTTGCGACATCGCTAGCATTTGCTATCAATGTCCAGCGCAATAGCAACCACCCTCATCGTACATGCGATATCTTGTGATTGCTGCCGTAGCGAACATAATCGCTACGGCACCATCACACGCACATACCTGGTCGGCGACGTCGCTGTGACTGCTGAACAATCCCTCCTTCAAGGGGGAGGTGCATTCGGCGTCACAGCGACGTCACCGTGTTGTCACAAGGCGGCCGCCCAATAGAAGCGGAGGGGCGGAGATGAGCGGGACATTACAACCCGCCCACCTCCTTCCTTCCGCATTGCTGGTGAACGCAGGTAAGGAAATGTTTGTCGTTCCTGCGGTGTCACACACAGCGATGTGTGACGCCGCAGGAGCGACAAACAACATCATATCTCCTAGCGACATCATGGAAATGTACGACGTTACACAGATCAGCGATTTTTTTACGCTTCTGTACTCGTTTATCGTCGAACTTGGGATTTACACGTTGCGATGTCGCTACCGGCGCCAGATGTGCATCACAAATGACGTGACCCCGACAATATATCGGTAGCGATGTCGCAACGTGTAACGTACCCCTAACTCTCTGTTTCTGTGTGTCTCTCTCTGTCCCTCTATCTCGTTCTCTTTCTGTATCTCTCTCTTTATATTTTTGTCTCTATATCTATCTCATAATATATGTCTCTATATGTTTCTCTCTATATCTAACTCTTTTTATATGTATTTCTCTACATCTATCTTTCTCCGTATCTCTCTTTATCTTTCTGTTTATAACTGTCTATCTCACTCGCTCTATTTATCTCATTATAGCTATTGTTTTATCTGCCTATAGCTGAGAAATGAGCAGAACACAAGCTTGGAAAATACCAGCATAACAGGAATAGTTAAAAGTAAACTATAAATAAATACAAAAGGTATTATCACATATACGTAAGAAACCATAAAAACATAATTATTTTTATCTGTTTAATTTCGTGATATCCCTTTAAAAATGTATTGATATTTTTAGTTTGAATAAATAATTTATATATCCATTCTAAGTTTGAAATAACATTTTTCATTCTATAATTGTAGAAATAGTATGGCTAACATTCAAGAGCAGAAATACATAACGTGGCAAGTAGTCATTACCGGACTCGCTTTTTTGGTTGTGTTTAGGCTAACTTTGGATTAACTTTCGTTATGGAACCAGACTCCACATGACCTAGATCTGTGATCCCAATTCATACGTAACATCCCGCTCACCTCCTTCCTTCTTCATTGCCGGCGGCCGCAGGTAAGGTGAGGTTCCTCGTTCCTGCGGTGTCACACATAGCGATGTGTGCTGCCGCAAAAACGAGGAACAACATCGTACATGCAACCACGATAATCGAGATTAGGGGGGCATGTCACCGATGAGTGATTTTGAACGTTTTTGCTACGATTCTACATCGCTCATAGGTGTCACACGCAACGACATCGCTAAAGCGGCCGGATGTGCGTCACAAATTCAGTGACACCAACAAGATCGCTTTAGCGATGTCGTAGCGTGTAAAGCGGCCTTTACTTTCTTACATTGTGGAAATGGAATTCTGTTATGATTGGTTGCAGGTTTGAATGTAATTTCAATGTAACGTGAGAACCATGAAAAAATTGTGATATTTATGGCACTGCGCCAGCAGCGGACGTGAGTTTAGCCTTCTTTTTTTTTTAAGTGTATCAACTAGTGTTATGAGATGGGGTTGTTCAGACATTGTCCAATTATAGTGTGATCTTCTAAAAATTTAATTATCTTCTTCTCATTTACATATACATACTGTTATACAAATGTTATTATAATTTTTAAAAAAAAATAACAAAACTATTTCACTATAATAATTTTAATTAAATTTATTATAGGTACAGGAAGATCGTGTAATTAATGATGTTGACGACCTAATGATTCAAATTTCAAGTAGAGCAGATAATGAGTTGGTGGTGGAAACAAACTACACCATTTTGGCCTGTATAGTTGATGATCACTATTACATTATACAGGTAGTTTCACTTTTAAAGTTTTTTTTACTTTGTTAGGTAACAAAATTTCAAACAAGAGTCTGCTTCATTATACCTTTTAACAATTTTCATCTCAAACACTTTGATTTATGTTTTATTTAATTTACAACTTAACTAATCAGCGTCAACATAAATTAAAAACTTTTTAGTGTGTGTTTGTTCTTTCTAGTTCAAATTTTCACTGACGGAATTATTATTGCTGACCTGATTCACTGAATTAGGGTTGTTGTCTCGTACAAATTTAGTCACCCATACACCCAGGTGTTCCATGATTACACAGTGGTCCATGGAAAAACATGTAGGTGTGAAAATTAAAATGTAATTGTATTAGGATGAGTGTGAACGGACCCAACACCAAGCGGACAAGCTTAGTTGTTATGGAGACCTTGCTTTGATTATTTAACAGTACTAAATCTTATTAATTTTTATTACTTTTTTATTATTTTTAAGAGTTTATTTGAGGATGTGCAGGAGCAACACCATGATACCTCGCCCACTAATACTCCTTCTACTATTGACGTGACTAATCCAGTTAGTAATACTGTATGTTCAACGGCGCAAAGCAACACTCACGATTCTGACAGTTATGATGAGGTACTTAATTATAAATTTATTTAAAATAGCAATATTTAGAGTTATATTTACATACTCGCTGTGATTTCTCAAAGACCTTCAACACCTTCATATTTTGTTATCTTTCCACCAACATCCACACTATCATCATGGGTGACTTCAATATCACCATTGACATTTCTCACTCACCTTTCACAAAATGTATAACACTCACTTCCTCCTTCGGCCTCACCGAATGTTCCTCCACAGCAGTCAGACAGATAGCTTGACCTCATCTTCACTCGCCTATGTTCCCCATCCAACCTATCAAAATCAAAACTACTACTGTCTCTCCCAAACCTACTAACTTTATATTCACTCTCTTCTACAAGTACACAACAACGCGACCACAAACATTCATACCAACGCAAACCTGACAAACACCTGAAGATAATTTCCCTTTATCAGACCCTTGTCACTCTTGCAGACACTGCTTCTTCACTAGATTGAGATGCTGCTGTGTCTTTATAGAACAGCACACTCTCTGCAGCTCTTGAATCGTCCACCCCCCTTACAGCAAACAAAACACACACGCTAAACATGTAACCTTGGTACACGAGCCAGAGTAAAGAACTGAGACGTGTTTCATGTATTGCTGATCGCAGAGATAAAAGCACTTCATCACATACAAACACAGTATCTCGTCTATCTACATCATAGACGTTGCGCTACTTTTCATCTCATCAGACCGAGCCTACCTCACTTTCAGTGACTCTAAGGGCGGCTTTGCACGTTGCGACATCGCAAGCCGATGCTGCAATGTTGCACGCGATAGTCCCCGCCCCCGTCGCAGGTACGATATCGTGTGATAGCTGGCGTAGCGAACATTATCGCTACGCCAGCTTCACATGCACTGACCTGCCCTGCGACCGTCGCTCTGGCCGGCGACCCGCCTCCTTCCTAAGGGGCGGGTCGTGCGGCGTCATAGCGACGTCACACGGCAGGCGGCCAATAGCGGCGGAGGGGCGGAGATGAGCAGGATGTAAACATCCCGCCCCCCCTCCTTCCTTCCGCATATCCTACGGAAGCCGCGGTGACGCCGGTAGGAGATGTTCCTTGCTCCTGCGACTTCACACACAGCGATGTGTGCTGCCGCAGGAGCGAGGAACAACATCGGACCGTCGCGTCAGCGTAATTATGGATTACGCCGACGCTGCACCGATGATACGATTACGACGCTTTTGCGCTCGTTAATCGTATCATCTAGGCTTTACACACTACGATGTCGCATGCGATGCCGGATGTGCGTCACTTTCAATTTGACCCCACCGACATCGCACCTGCGATGTCGTAGTGTGCAAAGCCCGCCTTAGTCTAACACCACTTGATCATCTCTCACCCTGTTGCTGTGCCCCAGCACATTGTCCATGAATAGAAAGACAAATGTAAATTAAAACCATTTATGACATAGTATTGCATATGTTATATTTCAAAACACAAGTACAATGTTATTTGATTATTTATTGTTTCTACTGATTCTAGCTAGAAATTATCAAACTATGTAATATTTTTAATACAAACATTGTATGCTGAACAAAACTAAAATAAATGTAAATAACATTAACAGATCGGTAGATAATATCTATAACATTAACTCTTCATATTTATTTATCCACAGATCAAAACACTTCTTTCACAAATAAAAACAAAATTTGGTGGCGACAGTGCAAACGAAGAGTGTTTTCCATCCAACCCTTTGCGTATTGATAATGCTAAATTTATAGAATTCAATGAAGATCATGATGAGAATCGAATTGGAATAATAGATTGGTGCAAATGTGGAAAATGTGTAGCAATGCCAACAAATATAGAATCTATATGCTGTAAAGAAGTGGATAATGTTGAGCCATACATGGATAACTTGGCTTGTATTACAGAGCACGATTTTTTTTTTATTTTCTGTGAGCGAGAGGAAACGGTTCACATACTTCAAAGGATAGTGGGTCTGACTATAGGTCCTTCTACAACCAAGGAACAAAATCGGTAATATTTTTAAACTAATTATATTGCAGATAAAATGCCTTACGTAACAATAGTAGATTTAATAAGAAATACATTGTACAGATCAATTTACAAACGTGACAGTAGATTTTATAAAGGTATTTGTGGAGTCTACCTGAGGCAGTCAGGGCCAAACATGCAACATTATGTAATGCATCACTGGTGCAGCATAAGGTGCTACTCTAGTTTTAAAAAACTGCGATCTGGTTAGATTTTGTCTGTAAATAATTAATTAATATTGATGAATTCGACAAGCATGCAAGGGCAGACTCCATGCTTCATACTCTATTGCTTCGCCATTGGTAACAAAATCATAAAAACATTAGGATTCACTAATTTTTAATGAAATGATTATTTAGAAAATGTGAAAAAAAAAAGTCGAACTAATACAAAAGTTTTATGTAATACAAGAATGAGTTAAGGTGGCTTTACACGCTACAAGATCGCTAAAGCAATCTTGTTGGGGGTCACGGGATTTGTGTCGAACATCTGTCTGCTGTAGCAATGTTGTTGTGTGTGACCCCTATGAGCAATTTAGAATTGTCGCAAAAACGTTCAAAATAGCTCATCGGTGACATGCCCCTCTCTTCACAATTATCGTTGCTGCTGCAGTTGCCGCTGGAACGGCAAACATCTCCTTACCTGCGTCCACCGTAAAAGGATGAAGTAAGGAGGTGGGCGGCTTGTACCGGCCGCTCATCACCTCCCCTCGTTTTCTATTGGGCGGTGGTTCAGTGACGCTGCTGTGACGTCGCTGTGACGCTGAACGAACTGCACCTTTAGAAAGGAGGCGGATCACATTTCACATTGACGTAGCTGCACGTGCGTGTGACGCTGCCGTAGCAATAATGTTTGCTACGGCAGCGATCACCACATATAGTGCCACCGACGGGGGCGGGTACTATCGCACAAGACATTGGTAGCCGATGCTAGCGATGTCACAGCGTGTAAAGCGGTCTTTAATCATAACCTGCTTTTTCAGCCTGCTTTTTCACATCTTTCAAAAAAATGTATCAAAGTTAATTTATATTTTAATTTTTTTGTTACAGTAAATCACGGAAGACTTCTTATAGAAGCTTCACAGCTTGGATACATGGCCCTCTAGGCCGAGGCAACAGACGTCCAATATCATCGTGTGTAGTCAACAAAGTCCGTGAAGCTTTTCCAGATGCTGATGATTCTTACATGGGATTCAAGGCAACTAATGAGAAACCAGCGGAATTCCTGTGTTTAGAGTGAATTTGTTTCCGATGTTTTTTGAATACTTATAGTTATATAAAATCTAAATTTTGTGTATTTTAATTGATCGATTGCTTTAATTTTTGTTGAACAGGAATGCATACATGCATTACAAAAATCAGATACGATTAGATAACAGTTTGTTATTTCTCTTGTTACTGATGTAAGCAGATAACAGTATTTTAGATTTCTTAGAACATCTAATTTAAAACAAACTACCGCTGATTTGCGTTTATTTTATTTTGTACATTTATGTGCACTATTTAAAAATGTTTTTTTGTGCCTTAATTATTTTTTTTTACAATAAATATGTTTTAAAGTATCAAAACTCATCATTATTTCATTACACTACATCGTGCAATAAAATCAATAATCAATATATATAGATATTACAAATGAAATGTGTATCCAATCTGTCCACATGGTTTCCACAAAAAATGTTGACGCCCTCGTAACACTCTTGGTTAATGGATAATATAGTATATCTGTCATCAAAGTTATAGGCATAATGCCAAAAATACATTTTACTTTACTCATGAAGGTACAATAGGCGCTGCAAACTTGATCTGGCACCCCTCTCAGTTCTTGTCAATCACTGTCTTCTTAACCTGCTTTGAGTGTATCCTGCTGGTCACTTCATCTAAAGATTATATAACAACTTGATTACCATATTTTTAGCGTTATAAGACGCACCTGATTCTAAGACGCCAACCTAAATTTGGTGAAGGAATAGAGGTTTTTTTTTTTTTAATAAATGGGGTCCATCTTATAATGCCAGTGTCCGTCTAACAAATCATATAGAGTATATGTCTCTTATAGCCCCCCATCCTAAAATTATCCCCCTTAATCTGGATATGGCCACCTTATATTGAATAGCCCCCTTGTGCTGGCACACGTCCCCCAGTGATGCAACATGTCTCCTATGGCTGGCACACATCACCTTGTGTTAGATATCGCCCCATGCTGCTGCTTTTAGTAAAATAAACTCCTTACCTTCTCCAGCACTGTGCTCCCTCGTGTCCCCCTCCTTGGGGTTGAGCTCCGTCCTCCTGCATTTCATGGTTCTCGGCCGGTCATGTGATCGGCACAGCAGAGTGACATCTCTGCGTGCATGATCACAGCACCAGGAGGGAGACTGGGGAGACACGCTGGAGGGGGTAAGTAAACATTTTTTTACTATGGGAAGCAGCATGGGTGCCATATGTAACACAGGGGAGGCATGTGCGATCAAAGGGGAGCACAGGCACATATAATATGCGCTGCTGCCCCAGCCCATCGGCGCGGTGTGATTTCAGCACCACGGTGATGGACTGCGGCTGTGCATATTATATGAGCGGGAGCAGGAGATCAAAGGCTTCCTCCCGCAGCTTCACAAGCCTCTACCAGGCCCCCCACCAGCCACCAGCACCGCTCCATAGCTGGCCCCACCTCCCCTGCACCCTACAGTATATAATCCGTATATTTGCTTTCAAAGACGCACCCCCTACATTTCCTCAAAATTTGGGGGAACAAAAGTGCATCTTATAAAGCGAAAAATACGGTAAGTTTAGGCATAAAGGCCACATCACACACCAAGATAAATCTTTGGCAGATCTGTGGTTGCAGTTAAATCATGGACATATTGTTCCATTTGTACACAGCCACAAACCTGGCACTGATTGACCACAATTTCCCTGCAACCACAGATCTGCCGAAGATTTATCTCTGTGTGACAGGGCCTTCAGTCTCTCTTCTGTGATTTAATATTGAGTGTTACACTGTTCTGGTGTCTTGGTGGTGTTACACAACTATTATTTTTATTATTAATTACACGTATTAATAGTTTTTGTATATTGCGTGGTGGCGTGTAAGAAAATTTTGCTTTTGGAATGGTACACTGTGAGACCACAACAGTGAAAAGAAAGGGTTGTAGGCTACATTCCCGTTAACTTTCTCCATTGGCGGTGCCTTTGGTGACAGCGGTAAGGGTATCTATGGCATGTTTCCTATGCTCCGGGGTGTATAACGGGGTGAAGATATTTTCAGTGTTGACGCCACCTGTGTTGTTGGGCCAGGTTGAAGTCCTCCAGTTCCGATCTTCTTATCAGCTTGTCTGATGGCAGGGCTGCATCAAGGGATGTTATTGCTCCCCACTCAGTTCAAGGCTCAATATCGCACACAAAGTACTGTCCACGATCGTGGTGGACTTTGGTCATGCCCTGTTGTCTGCAGTGTAGTGTAGTCTGTTTCATCGAGCCTCAGGGTTGTTCTATATTGTAAACTGTAATGTTTTTTTAAGAGCCAGACATTACGTAAGTTACCCATCAAAGGACTCTGCACAGTTAATTAGCGGCGTTCACGGTACACCAATGTAGCTCACCTGCACGGACTGGGTAGAAAACAGTTCTCCCACAGAGCTCCAAAGCGCACGTCAGAACAGCTCGACTGCCTGATTCTGAATCCCTGTTACTATTGTCATTTGTGGGGTACACTCTAGTACACAAGATGGATCCCTTGACCTGACAAGGTACCTGCGACCATTGAACAGGGAAACACGTAACTGGCAGCGTGAAGTACGCACCTGTACCCACTATGTGTTGTGACCCACAGGCATAGATGGAACCGGTACAAGAACATGAACAGGGGCTGCTTTACTGAATTCTCTGTGTTGGGTGTGAGAGGGCCGAACAACAAACAACCGTATACCATGGTTTTGCGCTGCACACTAAGTTGCATGCTCTTCCTGTGCCGACCCGGAGCCTCCGGGGCGTCACAGCAACATGATGTACTGTATATGTATGCCCATGATCGCAGTGTAGATGTAATCTATGAAACAATTTAGCCATCTCCTCAAATAGTTGTGACATGGACAGTACAGGGTGTCGGGAACAGTTGTCAAATGGATGTGACCACCTGACATCTCCTTTTTTATATTGCGTGCCATATATTACGGGGCTAATTGATGTGCTCAGACAAATAGACATCCCATATTAAAAATTGTGTAATTCTACCGTTCGCTGAATTAAATAACATGTTTTTTTTAAAAACTTTATTATGATCACCCCATATTTATATAACTTGGTATAACATTGTTTATTCTCTATACTAATATCAAACAAAATTAGAATTACTTGTGATGGAGGTATTTAGTAATCTTGCGATTCAAGGTAGCAACAGGAAAAATTTTCATTAATAAGTCAAAAAAGGTGTATTCCAAAAAAAAAAAAACCCCACTACTTACAAAAATTCCTTTGAGTTTTCAGGTCACCGAACATGTAGATAGTATAGTACCAACGACACAGCACAGACACTTTGCCCAGGAGGCCTTATAAACTGAAAATACTGGCCATGTGCACAAACCAAATTAAAATATTGTAACATTAGCCATCAACCATGGTAAGGGGTATGTATATATCCGACCCACCCATCTCTCCAGCTATCTGTAAACATGGCCCTTTGAATGCCCAAAAGGCAACTTAAGAAAATATTTTTCCCTTATAAGGTATGGTCTCCACCGGTAAGTGATTATATACAGCATGCTGTCTTAGTGTTTAAAAAAATTGAGGTCTAGCGGTATAACATGTAATGACATTTTATTATTATACTCATCTGTGGGGCGGTAGAATATGTTAGGCGGATTTATTCTGTGTCGTGGGCCTCCTGTCATATGTAAGTTGAAATACTCCTTTACAGACCCATATGGATGACGTGTGCAATGTCATACACAAAGAGTGCTGAACAGTGCAACAATTTTGCTGTTTGATCTGCCCTTATGAGTGAAAAGCAAAGTACTGTAATGCCAAAGTGCATGAAAAGGTGGGAGACAAGCTCAATAAAATACATTGATCACACGTCAGCAGGGCAGATGATAGTGCGCATGCACAGGAATGCAATTAAGTCCTCGGTGTCAATGACGTGGGATGCCTCATCTAACTCACAGCTGCATTTGTATAAATTGGTAGACTGAGCTATATGTTGATGAGTAATATTAAACACATTTCTGACCCAAAAATTAAACTAAAGAAAAATAAATTAAAAAACATGAAAACAAAGCTTACACATAATTCTTTACACACAATACTATAGTTTGCTATACATACATTGATGGAATTGTAATTGAGTTACAATTAATTGTATCTGTTAAAAGAACATATCAGTTAAACTTATTTGAGAATCGGCAGATTCGCTGTTTTTTAATGTCCTCTTTTTGGGGCCGCTCTTTGTTGCTGATGTTAGGTGCAAGACTTGGAGCTCTTGAGATCCAATGTGAAGAGATTTCTCCTTTGATGAGCTTCAGAACATTCACCGCCATTTCTTCCATGAATTCCACACTGACTTTTTCTAAAACATCACGAACAATCCATCGTGATCTTCCTTTTGGAAACACTACTTTGGTGCGTTTTGTGCCAATTGGCTCTGTATTTTTTTTCACTACTTTCACAGTGGCAATTGGTCTCCCAACATTAAAATTGTGCGTCAAGGCTGCAAGTTTGGTTCTAGCCTCCATGGAATCGATACCAAAATGGATTCGCTTTGTACGGTATTTCAAGGCGAGGCTGTGGAAGTTTTCTAGAGCACCAGTGTGGCAATTATGCACTAAGTGCGGTAAGTCCTTCAGTGCTTGTGGACTGGAAACAATATTCTCAATTTTAGTGAAAGGTGGAGTTTCTTGTTTGAGCCACAATATCTTTTCACTTTCAGAGTCTTCATACAATGGACCATGAGTGCATTGGTGGTACAAGGTGCCTTCCCACTGATGTTGGTTGGTTATATGTTGTAAGCATGACAACCACTTCTCCTTTAGTAAGTCAACATTATTGTCACATGTTTTTAAGGACCACCAGAAATGTAGAGCAATTTTGTCAATCCATGGAGTTATTTCCTTGCATAATGTCAAATGACTGGCTTTGTTTAGTTTTTTTTTAATTGATTTTGCATAGTGCCAAATGTCAAATTGGTGGTTTATGTTTGCATATTCTTGACGCATTTTCTTGCGTATGCCCACATGCCGATCTGATGCAAAGATCTTTATTTATGCCCTGAGTTAATCAATCTGTCCATGCAAATACCGAAACCGTGTTTTTCCATCGCAGCTGATGAAGTACATTGTGTTTTCTGCACTACTTCAAAGTCAATGATTTTTTCGGTGAGTATGTCCATGATGGTGTACACACAGTATTTCGCACTGTGCCCAGGGCTATCACATTGTCCATCACCGGAAACTGCAATTTTTTTAAATCTAATTTGCTGGTACAGTTTGTCCTGTTCTTGTTTCCATGCAATATCTATTGCTGGGAACAAAAAGTTATTTTGATACCTGTAGTAAGATTTTTCCGCTATAGTTAACAATCCCAAAATTTGACATAGTTCACTGACTTTTTGGTAATTTAGTCCACTAAAAAGAATGGCAGAAGCCATCAACACGTTTCCTGCTGCATAACTACCAATTTTGGGTTGAGATTCAAAAATGTTGAACTTGTGACCGAGGCGGCACTTTCCAACAACGCTAATGCAACTGCCATCTACAATCTTCTGTACAGAGTGAACTAAGTATTTGCATCCCAGTTCATGCTGACATTGCACTTTGTTAATTAGCTGATCCAAACACGATTCAAAACACCAAAAACTTCCTTTCCTTCACTGTTTGATTTAGAGATGGTGCACAGTCAGCAGAAAGGACAGGTTCTTAGTCAACAACACTTAAAGATGACAAACCAAAGAGATCAGATTCATTTGCAGTTGGCAACTCAGGAACATAATCTGAATGTTCTTCTTTACTAATATTTTGGTCCATTTCTTGTGAGCATTGTTCGGTAAATGAAAGAATAGTAGGGGTACGATGAGTTAATGGTGAGATTGGTTTTAACCCATCAAAAAATTGTGTTTCAAATGAAAGAGCCTTTTTACTTTTTGATGTTGTCAGATTTGGTCTTTTCTTCATAGGTGAATTGCAATCATTTGATTCATGTGGGGTTGAAACTAATTGCTGTTGATCACACCTGTCAGGAGTGGATGTGGAGTGGATGAACAATTCTTTCTTCCGCCATCTGATATTCGCTCTCTTCACTTACTGTGTAGCTTATCGATGAATTTTGCATTGTAAAGTCAGTTTGTATTCCAATACTGACATATCTTGTACCGGTGGCTTCAGAACAGTGTTGATTTTCAGTCATGGTTAAATTATCCATTAGAATTGCTCCCGCAACTTCAGAACGTGGAAGTGGTCTCTTCCTTCTGCGACCCCTTTTTTTTTTCAAATTTTCATTTATTACACATTCTCCGTCCGGTACGCAATTAAATATTGAAGGTGTTGCGTTTGGTCGCAATATTCTTCGTCCTACATTCTGAATATAGCAATCAGAAGCAAAGTGGCAAGAACATAAACGATAGTTTTTGTTTTTTCCCGCATCAATACTAATTTTCTGAACTAATTCATCAATATTGGAATATTCTTGACCCATTGCCAGAAGCCAATCCTTAATTCTGTTGACATCTTTGGGAAAGGCATGGAATATGACATCAGAGCTATGACCCGATTGGCCACTCCTGCTCAAGCAGTCCTTTACTAAGCAAGATGGCACAATATTTGAAAACTGTTTCCTGAATTTTTTTTGGAAAGAAAAAAAAAATATTTTCTATATAATTATTTCTTTAGCACTGACTAATTTTCTTTAAAGAAATCTTGTAGCAAATTGGTCAACCATAAACTGTGCTCAATATATACAGCATTGTATAATAATGCATAAAAGATCCCATGACAATCTGATTGAAAAACCAAAAAGATTGAGTATAGTCAGTTGAGGTGTCAGCCCGGTAGGCTGTGCATCACTAATGCCGTGTCGTAGAACTACACTGTACAGCATTTCTCATCAGCCTTTTCAGCCATGTATGGATGAAGCGACCTACATAATCCACCCAGGCAGACATTATGATCCTGCGGAGGTGCACGCTGGAGTGCCCTTCTGATGGCAGATCACATTACTGCAGTGCGCATGTGTTTAAAAATAGGATAAACAGCGCCATCGCAAAGTGAAAGCCTGTGTGGACGATGTAGGATTTGTCATCCGCAGTGTCCTTTGCAGAAGGACGCCAAATGCAGCACTGAGTAGGCGTTGGACCGAGCAGAGTATAAAAAAACTTTTGTTTTGGTGTAACGATTTTTTTGGGCTCTTATATACAGTATTCAACGATGCCATAAATAAGGTTTCAATGATGATGGTGGCGGTAGAGCCGTTGTGTGCGGTGATAATGGAGACGGTAGTGCCGTCCCCCATGATCACCGTGCACACCGACACTACTGGCCCCATCACCACACAAACACAAACACTGAGTGACGTCAGCGCTGATAGCGCAACTCACTTCAGTTGCTGCGGGCAGATGGCAAACTTCGTTCATGGTCTGTTACCGCTCTCTGTCTGCTGCATGTATCAGAGCTGGATGCGTCGTGGGACATCATGTGTATTATGCCGGAACTAGTCTGGTATTTGTGTAGTAATACATTTTTGTTAAATAGGTTTTTTTTTTGTTTTTTATTTCAAATAAAGGTATTTTTATGGTGTATGTGTTAATTTACTTTCACTTACAGGTTAATCATTGTGTGTGTCTCATAGGCGCCTGCCATGATTAATCAAGGACTTTGTGGCAGCTATGGGCTGCCATTAACTCATTATTACCACGATTGCCATCGCACCAGGGCAATTCAGGATGAGCCAGGTATAGTCACGTGACTGTCGCATCTAATGGATGCGGCAGTTCAGGGCGGCTGCTGTCTTAAATTTTGAGGCTGGGTGGCTCCCCATAATGTGGGGCTCCCCATCCCGAGAATACCAGCCTTCAGCCGTATGGCTTTACTTTGGCAGTTTTCCAAGTTGGGGGTAACCGCACGTGTTTTCTTTCAATTATTTATTTATTGTATGCCACGTTATAGAGCCACCCACCGGCGGCTGGGATTGGTTGTAGTGAGACAGCAGTCACTCAGCGTGGGAGCAACTCAGACTGAAACCAATCATATGCGACGTTGGACGGGGGAAGCGTTGATTACTCGATCAAATATTGAGCGGACGGCATTTTCAAAATAGAAGCCGCCAGACCAGTGTGACTGCTGTGCATCGCCGCGCCGACAATTGATGAGTATGACAGAGGGGAGAGAGGGGGGAAATAGGGGAGAGAGGGGAGAGATACAGAGGTAGAGAGAGTGATAGATGTAAAGAGGATTAGATATAAAAAAAGAGATAAAAGAGGTGCAATCAAACTATTATGTTTTGTTATATTTCCTATATCTGCTTATAATATTGTATTTATTTATAGAGATAGAAATAGAGAGCGACAAAGAAAAAGTGAAATAGAAGAGAAATAGTAATAGACAGAGCAAAATAGAGAGAGATAGAAAGAAAGATATAGACAGAGAGAGAGATAGAGAGAGCGCGACAAAGAGAAATAGAAATAGTCAGAGACAGAGAGAAATATAGAGAGAGAAAGAATGACAGACAGAGAGAGAGAAATAGAGATAGAGGGAGAAAGAGAGAGAGAGAAAGAGACATAGAGAGAAAGAGAGAGAGAGAAAGAGACATAGAGAGAAAGAGAGAGAGAAAAAGAGAGAGCGAGATAAAGAGAGAGACAAAGACAGAGAGAGAGAAAGAGAGACAGACAGAGACAGAGAGACAGACACACACAGAGACACACACACACAGAGAGACACACACAGAGACACACACAGAGAGACACACACAGAGAGACACACACAGAGAGAGACACACACACAGAGAGGCACACAGAGAGAGGCACACAGAGAGACACACACAGAGAGACACACACAGAGACACAGAGAGAGACACACAGAGACACACCACAGAGAGAGGCAGAGAGACACACAGAGAGACAGAGAGACACACAGAGAGACAGAGAGACACACAGAGAGACATAGACAGAGACAGACATAGAGAGACATACATAGAGAGACAGACATAGAGAGACAGACAGAGAGACAGACATAGAGAGACAGAGACACACAGAGAGAGACACACAGAGACAGACACACAGAGAGAGACAGAGAGACACACATAGAGAGACACACACAGAGAGAGACAGAAAGAGAGAGAGAGAGAGAGAGCGCCAAAGAGAAAGTGAAATAGAAAGAAATAGTGATAGCCATAGATAAATCTAGAAAGAGAGAAAGATAGACAGAGAGAAATAGAGAGAGATCAAGAGAGAGAGCGAGAGAAAGACAGAAAGAGAGCAACAAAGAGAAAGAGAAATAGAGCGAGATAGTGAGAGAGAAAAATAGAGAGAGAGAGAATGATATAGACAGCGATAGAGAGGGAGAAGGAGAGAGAGAAAGAAAGAGAGAGAGGAGGGATATAGAAAAAGAGAGAGAAAGAGAGAGACATGAATATAAAAAGAGGGAGGGAGAAAGAGACACAGAGCGACAGAGAGAGAAAGAAATACAGACAGAGCGACAGAGAAAGAGAAATAGAGACAGAGAGAGAAAGATATAGACAGAGAGAGGGAGAAAGAGAGAGAAAGTGACAGAGAGAAAGAGCGAGAGAAATAGAGAAAGATAGAGAGAGAAAAAGAGACATGAATTTAAAAATAGATAGAGAGGGCGAAAGAGAGCGCAACAGAGAGAGAAAGATAGAAAGAAATATAGAAGTTAACAGAGACATATCGGGAGCGAGAGATATAGACAGAGGTAGAGAGACATATAGGTGTAGAGATATAGGTTAATAGAGAGGGATAAATATGAAGGATAGATATAACAAAAAGGAGAGATGTGCAATAACATTAATATTTTATTATTTCTTGGCGTATATGTGCTCATAGTTGTGTATTTTTATTTTATTTTTCTCTGTTCTTCTCTTCTCTTCTTCTCTTCTGCTTGCAATGTAACAAACTTGGCTTCCGCTACTTTGCCGTCAATAGACAGATAAAAGAATAGAGAGAAAGAGAGACACACATAAACATTGAGATAGAGAGATACACAGAGAGACAGAGAGAGAGAAAGAGAGATAGAAATAGAGAGGGGAAAAGAGAGAGACAGAGAGCAACAGAGAAAGAAATAATGAGATAAAGAGAGCAATAGAGACAAAGAGAAAGACAAAGAAAGGGAAAGATATACAGAAAGCGAGGGATAGACAGAGAGAGAGAAAAAGAGAGAAAAAGACAAAGAAAGACAAAGAGTGAAACAGAGGGAGAGAAAGAGAAAGAAAAAAAAAAAGAGAAAGAGAAATAGCACGAAACACAGGGATAGATCGAGAAAGAGATAAATAGACATAAATACAAAGAGTGAAAGAGTGAGAAAGAGAGAGAAAAAGAGAATGAGAGAGATAGAGAAAGAGAAATAGAGAGAGAGGGATATACATATATATAGAGAGAGGGATAGAGAAAGAGCAAAAAATATAGAGAGGGATAGAGAGAAAGACAAAGAGAAATAGACAGAGAAAAACAAAGAGTGAAACGGAGTGAGAAAAAGAAAAAGAAAGAGAAATACAGAGAAAGAGAGGGATAGAGTAAGATAGAGAAAGAGAGGGATATAGATAAATAGAGAGCGCGAGAAAGAGATAGAAATAAAGAGATAGACAGGCATAGAGAGAGAGAAATAGACATAGAAAGAAATGCAAATAGTGAAACAGTGATAAAGAGAGAGAAAAAGAGTGATAAAGAGAGAAAAATAGTGACAGAAAGAGAGAGGGAAAAAAAGAGTGAAAAAGAGAGGGAAAAAGAGGAGGAAAAACAGGGGGAAAAAGAGGGGGATAGAGAAAGAGAGAGAAAAAAAGAGAAAGAGAGGGATAGAGAGAAATAGAGAGAAAGAGGAGAGAGAAATAGAATGAGGATAGAAAGAGAGAAAGAGAGAGAGAGAGAAATAGAGAGAAAGAGGAGAGAGAAATAAACAGAGATGCAGAGTGAAAGAGTGAGAGGGAGAAAAAGAGAGGGAAAAAGAGATGGATAGAGAGAGGGATAGAGAGAGAAAAAAAGAGAAAGAGAGGGATAGAGAGAAATAGAGAGAGGAAGAGAGAAATAGAAAGAGAGGGATATATAGAGAGAGTTAGGGATAGAGAAAGATAAAAAATATAGAAAGAAAGGGATAGAGAGAAAGACAGAGAAAGAGAAATAGACAGAAATACAAAGAGTGAAAGAGAGGGAGAAAAACAGAGAAAAAAAAGTGTGTGAAGGTAGAAATATAGACACAGAGGGAGAGTCAAAGAGTTGGAGACAAAAAAAAAAAACGTTTAGTGCTTTTGACGTTTCAGAAGACAATGTGTGACTGTTTGATTTTACATGGTTTGTTTACTATGTACGTCGCTCAGATGCTCACCGCGTCTCCACGTTAAATATGGTGTCCTGCTCCGTCCGCTCCTCCCATCGATTTCCTGCTGCAGGGCAAGATGGGAAGGAGGTGACGTCGGTCATTTGGCCAGCGAGCGCTTGCGCAGAACGCTGGAGGAAGAGGGGAAAGTGCGGTCACGAGGTTATGGGCGGCACTTGCTGATGACACTCACAGCACCGTCCATAACCTCGTGCCTGCGTAAAACGTCACCAGCGGTCACACGTGCACGCAGTGCACAGTCCCGCTACAGTCGCACAGCGCATGCGCGGGACCACGGGCGCCCAGGGGCGGCGTCCTGAGGTTTGAAATTCAACGTATGGGGGCGGCGTAAATCGGCAGCAGGACAGTAACGGACACCAGGCAGCCCGCCCCCATGGATAATTTACATACGAAAAGGTACAACTTTATAAAGTGTTTATTTTGGTATAAATGGGGCCAGAAAAACTAGAGGAACCTTGCTAGAATGCAGCCCAGGAGCTGCAGAAGGGGAAACTTTTAGGTTTATAGCTAAATTTATGATGACAGGTTCCCTTTAACGTACCGGAGAAAAGAGCACAGATTCTTTACCATTTCCACAAGCATAAGGTGAAAATAGTATGTTTCCAGGAAAAACATTTCAAAAAGGGACATACCCCGGTCCTAAAGAACAAATACTATCAGACCTGGTTTTTCTCAGATAACCCGGAGTCGCGTTCAAAGGGAGTGGCGATTGCCATTCATAAATCTCTCCCCCATCAAATTGTAAATTGCACATCGGACAGTATGGGACGATATATCATTCTCTCACTGATAGCCGGCGACCAAACCTTCACAATAATAAATGCATATGCTCCAAACCAGAGACAAGATGACTTCATGGCTGGCCTTGTTGACACTGCGACCCCCCAATCCGAGGTACAGCAATTCTCTGTAGTGACCTTAATGTTACTCTTGATCCTACATTAGATAACTCTAAAGGGAAATCTAGCATTTCATATGCCACATAGAGTTGAGCGCAGTTCGTGGTTCTCCAGTTCGCGGTTCGAGTGATTTTGGGGGCTGTTCTAGATCGAACTAGAACTCGAGCTTTTTGCTAAAGCTCGATAGTTCTAGTTACGTTCGAGACCGGTTCTAGCAGCAAAAAGCCAAGCTAATTACTAGCTGGCTTTCCGCTGTAATAGTGTAAGTCACTCTGTGATTCACACTATTATGAAATTTCAGCATATAGTGTGCGGGAACAGCGCATTCAGATCACTGCTGCTGGAATAATGTCGATCGCCATTTTTTTTTTCTCTTCTTCCTTCCCTTCCTAAGCGCGCGTGTAGTGGGGCGGGCCAGCATGTCAGCCAATCCCAGACACACACACAGCTAAGTGTACTTTTAGCCAGGGAAGCAACGGCATGTGTGATAGGATGTCCATGTCACATGTCCCTGCATTATAAATACGGGCATCTGCCCGTCTGGACGCCATTATCTGCCTTCTGCGTCTGGGTGTCAGTCACCGCTGGCGCAGCTCCTGTCTCCGATACTGCTGTGTACGCTCTACACACAGCGCTATACAGAATAGGGATAGAAGTGTCTTTCAGCCCTTCTAAGGGCTAATTCCAGCAGGCTCAGAGCCATAGGTGACAGTCAGGTCCGTGGAAACAGATTTTAACAGCTACAGAAGATAACAACATCTGTGTAGCTAAGGTCACGGACTTCCTCGCTGCATTTCCCCATTAGGAGGGATAGAAAGGGAGGCTTCCTTTCCTGTACACTGACCCACAACCCTGCCACTGTACCCTCCTGCCCTTTGCACACTCAAGCTCATTGTTACTAAGCCATTATACTAGCAAACACTGAGTAAACTTAGTGGCATCCTAAAAGTGGCTGTTGGACTTCCATTAGTGTCCCACTGGTGCAAAGCTATTTGCAGCACCACTGCATTGCACACTCAAACTCATTGTTACTAAGCCATTATACTAGCAAACAAGACAAAACAATCACTGATCTCGGGGAGACCAGCCAGAGAAAACACTGCCGGCAGCCAGCGAGGGCGCTCAAGACAGTGAAATCCTAGGTACATTGCCCCCTGGGAAATATGCAAATCAAAAAAGTCTGTGGAGCCTCTGTTAGGAGTCTCAACACAGAAACCAGCCAGATATCCCTCAGGGAAGGACCCAGCCAAGGGGTGGCTCTTTTTAGGAGACCACCATAACCACCATATTAAGTGGCCCTTTTAGTCAATATCCAACGTTTTGACAAGTTTAAAGATATGACAAGGGAAAAACCAAGCCATCATACTAGCAAACACTGAGTAAACTTAGTGGTATCCTAAAAGTGGCTGTTGGACTTCCATTAGTGTCCCACTGGTGCAAAGCTATTTGCAGCACCTCTGCATTGCACCCTCAAACTCATTGTTACTAAGCCATTATACTAGTAAACACTGAGTAAACTTAGTGGCATCCTAAAAGTGGCTGTTGGACTTCCATTAGTGTCCCACTAGTGCAAATCTATTTGCAGCACCACTGCATTGCACACTCAAGCTCATTGTTACTAAGCCATTATAATAGCAAACACTGAGTAAACTTAGTGGCATCCTAAAAGTGGCTACTGGACTTCCATTAGTGTCCCACTGGTGCAAAGCTATTTGCAGCACCACTGCATTGCACACTCAAACTCATTGTTACTAAGCCATTATACTAGCAAACACTGAGTAAACTTAGTCGCATCCTAAAAGTGGCTGTTGGACTTCCATTAGTGTCCCACTGATGCAAATCTATGTGCAGCACCACTGCATTGCACACTCAAACTCATTGTTACTAAGCCATTATACTAGCAAACACTGAGTAAACTTAGTGGCATCCTAAAAGTGGCTACTGGACTTCCATTAGTGTCCCACTGGTGCAAAGCTATTTGCAGCACCACTGCATTGCACACTCAAACTCATTGTTACTAAGCCATTATACTAGCAAACACTGAGTAAACTTAGTCGCATCCTAAAAGTGGCTGTTGGACTTCCATTAGTGTCCCACTGATGCAAATCTATGTGCAGCACCTCTGCATTGCACCCTCAAACTCATTGTTACTAAGCCATTATACTAGCAAACACTGAGTAAACTTAGTGGCATCCTAAAAGTGGCTGTTGGACTTCCATTAGTGTCCCACTGGTGCAAAGCTATGTGCAGCACCTCTGCATTGCACACTCAAACTCATTGTTACTAAGCCATTATACTAGCAAACTATGCTGCCAGTTTAAGGGCCGTAGTTGCATTGTCAGGGATAGTTATTGTTGTTTATTCTGCTGTTAATAAAGATAGACCACCGCTGCAATCTACACCACCTCTCAATTTTTACTACCACATTTTAAGTGCACAATCTTGTCGCAATCAAAATGAGTGGCAAAATGACAGATGCTGGTGGAAAGGGGAAGAGGCGTTTTGGAAAAGGAAAAAAAGGGTTTGTCCGTGGGGAAGGTGGCAAAGCTCCATTAACATCTGATAGACCATCTTCCAGCAAAAGTAAGATGTCTACTACTTACCGTGAACAATCCGTTGTGCTCCCTTTTTACGGACACGAACAACTGGAACAAAGGTAGATGATGGCCAAAAAAAGAAAATGCTTGAATGGATCTCAAGTGGTCCAACAAGTGCCCTCTCCTCCACCTCAACTACCGCATCCAAAAAACACCAGTCCTCTGAGTTGTCATCCCAATCACACTTGCTTTCTCCCAGCTCTGAAGTCTCCATCCGCCCTGCACAGTATGGTGGAACTGAGATGGCTGAGTCTGCAGAGCTGTTCAGTCACACTATAGCCTGGGAATCAGAGGTCTGCTCCAAGCTACAGAAAGTAAAGACCAGGAAATGGTCTGCAGTGATGCCCAGAACCTTTGTGACTCAGATTCAGGCCGTGATGACCAAGTTTCTGAGCATAATGTTGACCCTTATTCACAAACTTAAACACCTGTTGTAATAGACAATGAGGAAAATACTGATGACGATGAGACGCAGATACCAGATTGGGATGACAACTTAAATATTCGGTCAGGGCAAGACGAGGCTTGGTCTGAGGGTGAGGGGAATGCAAACACAACAATTGATGAGGAAGTTCTAGATCCCACCTACTGTCAAACCACAGTCAGGCCCTCAAGGAGGTCAACAGAGACGGTGGAGGAGGATGAAACTGACGACGAAGTTACCTTGCGTCTTCCTGGACAGAGTCAGAGTACTGGTAGCACGTCTACAACTGCATCCTCAGCCACCACTGGGCCTCTGAGCACTAGTCGGGGTGGATCAGCAGGTTGCATCCCCTCTAAGCCTTGCCTAGCCTGGTCCTTTTTTGACATAGCACAAGATCGCCCAAATTATGTGATCTGTAAAATTTGTCGTGATTCTGTTAGTAGAGGGCAAAACCTCAGCAGTTTGACAACTTCTTCCATGAATCGTCACATGAATAAATATCATATGTCCCAGTGGGAAGCTCACCGTGCTGCAATGCGGCCTAGCGGAGCGAACCATCCACCGCCTGCCCCTTCCAGTGCATCCGCGCGCTCTTCATCTTCTACGACTGTGGGGACAGCTGTCACACCTGGTTTTCCACGCACAACTTCCACCACTGTAACCGCAACAGGCAGTTTGCTTGGTAGGTCGTCAGTTGGTTTGGAAGGGGAAACAAGTGCGTGTGTACAGCTCTCTCAGACATCGATAGCACCAACGTTGGATGAAGGCAACATCATGTCTACGCCTGCACTTTCCTCACAAACCTGCATTTTTCCAGGGACACCCTACTCAACACCGTCTACACACAGCAGCCAGATCTCTGTCCCTCAGATGTGGACAAATAAAAGGCAATTTCCTGCGACCCATGACAAAGCTAAGAGGTTGACTTTATCCCTCTGTAAGATCTTGGCTACCGAAATGCTGCCTTTCCACCTGGTGGACACACAGGATTTTAGAGACCTTATGTCTTTCGCTGTGCCCCAGTTCCAGATGCCCAGTCGCAACTACTTCTCTAAGAAAGGTGTGCTCGCGCTACACCAGCATGTCGCACACAACATCACCGCTTCCTTGAGAAACTCTGTGTGTGAACGGGTGCATTTCACCACCGATACTTGGACCAGTAAGCATGGACAGGGATGTTACATGTCGCTGACTGGGCACTGGGTAACTATGGTGATAGATGGTGAAGGGTCTGCTGCACAAGTCTTGCCATCCCCACGACTTGTGTGTCAATCCTCTGTCTGTCCAAGTTCCACCACTGCTTCTGCCTCCTCCACCTCATCTGGGTCCTCCACCTCCGCCCCAAGCCTGCCTGGTCAGACCACCAGCGTTCTCACTGCGCAGAAGGAATCACGCACCCCTCATTACTTTGCTGGCAGCAGAGCGCAACGGCATCAGGCGGTCTTTAGCTTGACATGTCTTGGAAATAGGAGTCACACAGCGGATGAGTTGTGGGCAGCTCTGGAGACTGAGTTTAATAAATAGTTATCTCCACTCAACCTGCAGCCTGGTAAGGCCGTGTGCGACAATGCTGCAAACCTGGGTGCGGCCCTTCGCCTGGGCAAGGTGACACACGTGCCTTGTATGGCTCACGTGTTGAATTTTGTTGTCCAGCAATTTTTAACACACTATCTCCGCCTAGATGGCCTTCTGAACAGGGCACGAAAACTGTCTGCTCACTTCCGCCGTTCAACCACCGCTGCTGAGCGACTTGCATCGCTCTAGAAGTCTTTCGGCCTGCCGGTTCATCGCCTGAAATGCGATGTGGTGACACGCTGGAATTCGACTCTCCACATGTTACAGCGACTGTGGTAGCACCGCCGAGCCCTGGTGCAATACGTCATGACGTATAGCCTGGGCCAACGAGATGCAGAGGTGGGGCAGATCACCCTGATGGAGTGGTCTCAGATCAAGGACCTATGCACCCTTCTGCACAGTTTCGACATGGCGACGAATATGTTTAGCACTGACAATGCCATTATCAGCATGACAATTCCAGTCATTTACATGCTGGAGCACACGCTAAACACTATTCGGAGTCAGGGGGTGGGACAACAGGAAAGGGAGGAACTACAGAAGGATTCAAATGCGCAAGACACAACAACATCACCAAGGTCCAGACATTCATCATCACCAACGCGGCAGGCATGGGACCATGGGGGACAGGGATCAACAAGGGCGCATGGTAGCAGGCGAAATGTTGAGGAAGGTGCAGGAGAACATGAAGAAATGGAGGACGAACTGTCCATGGACATGGAAGACTCAGCGGATGAGGGAGACCTTGGTCAAATTTCAGTTGAAAGAGGTTGGGGGGAGATGTCAGAGGAAGAAAGAACGGTTAGCACCTCTATGCCACAAACACAGCGTGGACTTGGTCCGCATGGCTGCGCAAGACACATGAGTGCCTTCTTGCTGCACTACCTCCAACATGACCCTCGTATTGTCAAAATTAGAAGTGATGATTGCCACACTATTAGATCCCCGGTACAAGTCCAAATTTTGTGACATAATTCCAGCCATAGAAAGGGACCCACGTATGCAGGAGTATCAGCAGAAGCTGTTACTCGATCTTAGCTCGGCTTTTCCACCAAACAACCGTGCAGGTGCAGGGAGTGAATCTCCCAGTTGTAACTTCACAAACATGGGACGGTCTCGTCATCTTCAACAGTCTACCCGTACCAGTAGCACCGTATCTGGTGCTGGTAACAGCAATTTTATTGAATCTTTTCATAATTTTTTTAGACCCTCCTTTGCAAGGCCACCAGAGACAACAAGTCTGACACATAGTCAACGGCTGGAGAGGATGATACAGGAGTATCTCCAAATGAACATCGATGCCATTACTTTGCAAATGGAGCCTTGCTCATTTTTGGCTTCAAATCTTGAAAAATGGCCAGAGCTCTCCAGTTACGCCTTGGAGATTTTGACGTGTCCAGCTGCCAGCGTTGTCTCTGAACGTGTCTTCAGTGCTGCTGGGTGTGTGCTGACAGATAAGCGCACGTGTCTGTCCAGCGACAATGTGGACAGACTAACGTTCATCAAAATGAACAAGTCATGGATCCACAAGAAATTTACTACCCCTGTGTCATCCTGGGGAGAGTAAATGCTTGTGGATTTGGAATGTGCTTGATGCAAATCTAGCTGTGAAGTGTACAACTAGGGCACAAGTGCTGCCACTGATGGGGTGTCTGTGTGGCCCAATTTTTGGAAAAAAGGGAGACTCCGCTTGGAGTAACCCTTGCTTACATTGTTATTAAAAATGATCCAAGATGAACAGAGCTGGCTTCAAATCTTGAAAAATGGCCAGAGCTCTCCAGTTACGCCTTGGAGATTTTGACGTGTCCAGCTGCCAGCGTTGTCTCTGAACGTGTCTTCAGTGCTGCTGGGTGTGTGCTGACAGATAAGCGAACGCGTCTGTCCAGTGACAATGTGGACAGACTAACGTTCATCAAAATGAACAAGTCATGGATCCAGAAGGAATTTACTACCCCTGTGTCATCCTGGGGAGAGTAAATGCTTGTGGATTTGGAATGTGCTTGATGCAAATCAAAACATCCTGTTTGCAACTAGGGCACAACTGCTGCCACTGAAGGGGTGGGTGTGTGTGGGGCACAATTTTTGGAAAAAAAGGGAGACTCCGCTTGGAGTAACCCTTGCTTACATTGTTTTTAAAAACGATCCAAGATGAACAGAGCTGGGATCAGGAAAGACTTTGCTACCTACCCCGGTGTTCTTGGAACGGTTAAGTATGGCGTATTTTTGAATGTGCTTGATGCAAATCTAGCTGTGAAGTGTACAACTGGGGCACAACTGCTGCCACTGAAGGGGTGGGTGTGTGTGTGGCCCAATTTTTGGAAAAAAGGGAGACTCCGCTTGGAGTAACCCTTGCTTGCAGTGTTTTTTAAAAGGAGCCAAGATGAACAAGTCATGGTTCAGCAAAGACTTTGCTACCTACCCCGGTGTCATCCTTGGTACGGTTAAGTTTGGCGCATTTTTGAATGTGCTTGATGCAAATCTAGCTGTGAAGTGTACAACTGGGGCACAACTGCTGCCACTGAAGGGGTGGGTGTGTTTGTGGCCCAATTTTTGGAAAAAAAAGGAGACTCCGCTTGGAGTAACCCTTGCGTGCTGTGTTTTTTAAAAGGAGCCAAGATGAACAAGTCATGGTTCAGCAAAGACTTAGCTACCTACCCCGGTGTCATCCTGGGGACGGTTAAGTATGGCGTATTTTTGAATGTGCTTGATGCAAATCTAGCTGTGAAGTGTACAACTGGGGCACAAGTGCTGCCACTGAAGGGGTGGGTGTGTGTGTGGCCCAATGTTTGGAAAAAAGGGAGACTCCGCTTGGAGTAACCCTTGCTTACCTTGTTTTTAAAAATGATCCAAGATGAACAGAGCTGGGATCAGGAAAGACTTAGCTACCTACCCCGGTGTCATCCTTGGAACGGTTAAGTATGGCGTATTTTTGAATGTGCTTGATGCAAATCTAGCTGTGAAGTGTACAACTGGGGCACAAGTACTGCCACTGAAGGGGTGGGTGTGTGTGTGGCCCAATTTTTGGAAAAAAGGGAGACTCTGCTTGGAGTCACCTTGCGGTGTTTTACATGATTTTAGAAGGGCGTGCCATGCCTATATCTGTGTCTCCTCCTCTTTTTCCTTGTCCTGCTCTTTTGTTTTCGCATGAGTATATGTCCTTGTCACCTTTCCCATGTGTTTGTGTTGTGTTGTGAGTTGTTTGTCACCATTTGGACACCTTTGAGGGTGTTTTCTAGGTGTTTTATGTGTTTGTGATTGCCTGCCATTGTTTCCTATGCGGTTCGAGTTCGGTTCGTCGAACGTTCGCCGAACCGAACTCGAACGAGACGTCCGTTCGGCGAACCGAACTCGAGCCGAACTGCGACCGGTTCGCTTGTCTCTATACAGGAGATGAGTATTTTTCCCGAGCTGACCTGTGCTGCTCTGATCGGGAGAAATGAATGAGTGATCAGACTGCTGATCCTTATAGCATCGTAGGGGAACTAGTAAAATAAAAAAAGTAAAAAAAAGTTTTCAAAATTAAAAAAAACCAACCTAAAAGTTCGAATCACGCTCCTTTCACCCCATTGTCAATGAAAGGGTTAAAAAAACATAAAAATATACAAACAATTGGTATCGCCGCATTCGGAAATGCCCGATCTATCAAAATATAAAACCAATTAATCTGATTGCTAAACAATAAAGCGGCAAAAAAATGCCAAACGCCAAAATTACATTTTATGGTCGCCGTAAATTTTGTGCAAAATGTGATAACAGGGATCAAACTGTAGTATCTGTGCAAAAAGGTACCATTAAAAACTTCAGCTTGAGACACAAAAAATAAGCCGTCACTGAGCCATAGATCATGGGAATGCTACGGGTTGCGGAAAATGGAGCAAAATGTGCGCCACTTTTTTTTAACAAACTTCTGATTTTTTTTTTAACCCCTTAGTAAACCTATTCATGTTTGATGTCTACGAACTTGTACCGACCTTAGGCATCACACCGATACATCAGTTTTACTGTTTAGGGAACACAGAGAATAAAATATCTCAAAAACAATCGTGCAATCACACTTTTTTTGCAATTTTTCAGCATTTAGAACTTTTTTTGGCGTTTCCCAATACATTATATGGTAAAACTCATGGTTTCATTTAAAAGTACAACTTTAAAAAACAAGCCCTCATATGGCAAGATTGATGAAAAGTAAAAAAGTTACAGCTCTCAGAAGAAGGGGAGTGAAAAAAACAATAAAAAGCCCCGAAAAATTAGCCGGGGGTGAAGGGGTTAAATATCCGGACCATCTGACTCCTACTCTGCAGTGATGTTCTACAATCTCATTACATAGCAGTGCATCCATACGTAAACATGTAGCAACAAGAGGAAATCCGTCCATCTCTACATAAGGCACCGACGGTTTATTACTGCCTCTGCCTTCTCTGTCCCTGTATACACAGCTCTGCGGTGCAATGCAGCGGGAACGGTGAGGGACCCGACAGCGACACAGATTTCTGTGTGAGAGCACATCCACCATCGGTACTTGCCAACTGTAATTGTTTGGGGTCTGGTAAGTTCGATTTTTGTTTTGGGGGGGATCGGTCTGCTTTCTTTTGGAGATGTCTGCTTTCTTTGATGACGAGTCCTGCTGTATTCTTTAACTTTTTTAGATACTTGGACACTTCCCTATGCTAACGCAGCTAAGGCTTATTTTTAGAGTAAGGCTTATATTTTAATTACAGTATAGTCAAAAAAGCCCTAAAAACCCTACTAGGGCTTATTTTCCAGGTAGGGCTTATTTTCAAGGTAGAAAAAGCTGACTGTGCTTCCTCCCCACATACACAGAGGTCATGTAGTCACTGCTAAGAAGTAAATTAAAAATACTTAAATATGGAACTGACCCCCCACCCCCAATGTGTGAAATATAGGAAAATACCACTGTGAATCCAAATCTGTTTTTAGCCCCGACCATGTAAAAATCAGCCATATATACAAAGTAATAAGTGTTACAAAATAGCTAAGAAATATTTACATGTGGTCATAACATATAATATGACAGTGTCCGGCTTTCAGTCATAGGGATGGCCCCGATGAGGTTTTAGTCATTGCTCAGTATACAGTGATCAGTGGTTGTGTACGCGCTCTCAGCACTGACTGACAGCAGGTTCTAATGCTGAGCGGCTGTCAGTCACTGCGGGGGGAGGGTATATATGTGGTAATAACAGACATTTCCCCACCAGTATCGCTCGACATCAGCAATAAAAACTCGATGCTGAGGTTGGTTTCTTATTGGTCAGTTTCTTATTCGGGGCTGAAGTTGGTTTCTTATTTGGATTTTTTTTTCTGTTTTTCTTTTTACAGGTTTAACAACAAACGTAAAATAATCCCAATAATAAAGTACAATACAGTGAGGAGCCCGGATGTGAATACACTTAAAAGCAGCAACAAAAATTATAAAACTGGCACAATATTGGGCATCCAAGTGGGCACCGAAGGGTGTTTATGAAAGGGGTAAATGACCTTGGGTCACTGATCTGACACCTCCACTATATAGTGATGTCTCGCATCAGATTCAGGTCACTCCAGCCCGGCCCATATGGGTTCTGGGCATCAGAACTGGCAGCAAAGTGAGCAAATCGCCAATTTGCACACATGTGAATAAGTAACTGGTGTTCTGTAAAGTTCTCTTCCGGCTGATGTAAATGGGTTTCTGGCATTAATTTGTAATCATAAAGGGAAAGCCGCTATTGTTCTCTGATTTCAGACTATTCTTAAATTATTATGGCTTTACCTATATAGATCAGTGACCAAAAGGCCATTTAACCCTTTCCACAACGCTCTTCGGAGCCGCTCTGATCCCCATTTTTGAGCCAGTTTTATCATTTTTGTTGGTGCTTTTCAGTGTATTCACATCCGGGCTCCGCACTGCAGGGGATTATATTGATGTCATTTTTTATTTTTGTTGCTAAAAACCGTTAACAAAAATAAAAAATTGCCGAAGAAACCGACTGCAGCCTCGTCAAAAAAGCAAAAACAATAAAGACGACGACAGAAACATGAAAATGAAGCCGAGCAAATCACAAGAAAAGATGCAACATTTACTTGAATGTCCGAACAAGGAAAAAGATTTTCACAGATCTTTAACCCCTTTATGACAGCCTTACAGATTAAAATGGCGGCAGAAAAAGGTACTTATTCTGATCTGCCGTTTTAAAACACGGCGGCAAGAAATAAAGTGTATACCGCCCCTCAGCATCAGAAAATTTCCGTGGTTTCAGCTACCAGGGGTAGCTAAGACCCTGGAGATCATGATTCAGGTTGAAAAAATGATTTATCTCCCACCTGGCATTATCAAACATGTCAGATGGGGGATAAGTCGCCTCCCCCGGTCCCCCAATTTGGCCAAAGTGCCCCCACCCCAGTCTCACGCCCCCCCGACCATCTAAAATGGCCGGTGCACACGCTGCGCTCATCCTCCTCCTTTGAGTTCTGTCGTATCTGACATGTTAGATGCGACATCAAAGTTCTCCCCAGGTCCAGCCAGGTCACCCCCTGTCAATCCCCAGTCTCCCGTTACCTACTGCAGTGACTATCCCCCACGATTCCTCCTCTTCCTTCTCAGAAGATCCTGGCCACATGTGCAGAGCGGCTCTCAGCCGACTCCCTGCTAGTAGTGACACTGAGCTTACTGCAGCTCACACTGTCGTACTGTGGACCCGAGGAGTGTGAGTGCAGCATCACTGCAACCACACTCCTCACATGGAGGGTTTGCACTTCCAGAAAATGGAGGATACGTTCTCCGAGTGTACCCCCCATATACTGGAAGGTCCAGAGTCGTCATAGGACCTCCAAAATGGATTACGACGGACGAGAATTTTTCTCTTTTCAATAAATTTGTGAAGGAGGGAACGTGAGAGAATCTTTTTTTTTTTACTACTGACTAGGTATGTGATGTCGGGAATCTGAAAGACACCATGACATCATTAACCCTAACCCCAACAACCCCATTTATTACCCCATTTGCCACCACACCAGGGCAACGGGAAGAGCCATGCAAAGCGCCAGGATTAGCCCATCTAATGGATGCGCCACTTCTGGTTTGCTGCGGCCTGCTATTTTTAGGATGGGAAGGGCCAAACAACCATGGTTTTTGCACCCTGAGAATACCAGACCACAGCTGTCCACTTCGCTGGTAATCCAATTTGGGCGGACCCCACTTTTTTTTTTTATTATTTATAAATAATAAAAAAAAAACAGCATGGAGACACCTCCATTTTGGATTACCAGCCAAGGTGAAGCTGCCAGCTGTGGTCTGCCACCCTGTCTTACCCTAGCTGTTTGATTTTTGTTGTTTTTTTGGGGGGGGCTAAATACAAGATTAAACACCCTTCAGTGCCACATGAAAGTTACTAAAGGGTGCCAGCTTAGAATATGAAGGGGGGGTGAAACATTATATATGTGTTTGACATCTATTTATCTAGCCATCCATCCATCCTAGCTTATTAGGCTGTGTGCCCATGGTCAGGATTTGCAGCGGTTTGGATGCAGAGTGTTTTGACTGCGATGATTTGCAGTACAAGTGCCGTAGCGGGATGTTTAGAAATCTCCTGCTCACTGTGCTTCTTTTATCTACAGCATAAACTAACCAGCGGTGCAGCTTCCTGAGCCGCAGGATGTCAGTTTATGCTGGGGAGATGAGAATGCTTTTTTGCAGGGAGAATAAAGTCTGCAGCGGCCTGAACCCGGATCGTGGGCACGGGCAGCTGCATTCTCGAGTCGACAACACTGGCATCTGTGCAGAAGGGCTGACACTGCGTCCTAGATGCAGTGTAACCGAATCGTGGGGACACAGCCTAAAAGTGAGAAATTTGGCACTACAGCAACATTTTTGTGAACTACCTGCTCACTATACCCCTGAATAAAATTCTTGAGTGGTCTAGTGTCCAAAATGGGGTCACTTGTAGGGGTTTCTGCTGTATAGGTGCCTTAGGGGCCCTGCAAATGCGACATGGTGCCTGCAATTTATTTCAACTTTTCCAAAATTCACATAGTGCTCCTTCTGTTCCGAGCCCTCCTATTTGTCCAAACAGAGGTTTTTGGCCACATGTGGGGTATCACTGAGCTCATAAAAATATGTATAACAAACTGTGGGGTCCACTTTTTGTGCGTCCTCTTGAAAAAGTGAGATATTTGGTGCTAAAGCAACATTTTTGTTAAAAAAAAATGAAAATTTTCAATATGAGCTAAGGTTATCAAATTCTGTGAAGTACCTGTGGGTTCAAAATGCTCAATATACCCCTGGATAAAATCCTTCAGGGGTTTAGTTTTGAGAATGAGGTCACTTGTGGGGGAGCTCTAATGTTTAGGTATCTCAGGGGCTCTCTAAACGCAACATGGAGTTTGCTAATGATTCCAGAAAATTTTACAGTCAAATGGCGCTCCTTCCCTTCCGAGCAATGCCGTGCACCCAAACAGTTGATTTCCACCACATGTGAGGTATCTGCATACTCAGGAGACATTGTACAATAAATTTTATGGTGTATTTTTCCTGTTACCCTTGTGAATACAGTGGAACCTTGCTGAACAAGTAAGCCAGTTAGTGAGTATATTGCTTAACGAGCAAAGCTTGCTGTAAATTTGTAACTCAGTTTACAAGCAAGCTTTGCCGTATGAGCAAAATACTCACCACACACACTTTTGGTTCTGTACATCCACCGCGCTCTAACCCACTCTTGCAGTCCGCACAAACACACACAAACACGCACGCACACACACATACTGTATTATGATCACCTTACTTTCCGTTCCATCGCCGGCCTCATGGTTGTTGTAGTTCGCCGCTACAGGATGTGTATCAGGTAACCATTGCGACGATGGAGGAACTTACGCTGTCAGCCGCTACTCAAAGGCAGCGCGCTGACCAAACAGAGGCAAGTGGCTCCTGCCTTTGACGTCAGCGCTGTGTTAGCGGAAGTTCCTCCCTAGTCGCGATGATTACCCGATACACATCCTGTACCGGCGAACTGCAAGATCCAGGAGGCCGGCGATGGAACGGAAGGTAAGGTGAGAATAATATGTGTGTGTGCGTGTGTGTTTGTGCGTGTTTGTACGTGTGTGGAATGGCACAATAGGGGACCAGGATGGGACATTTAACACGTTGTGGAACGAATTGTCTGAGCTTGCATTATTTCCTATAGGAAACCTTGCTTTGCTAAATGAGTAACTTGGTTAACAAGCACACTCCCAGAACAGATTGTTCTCGTTAACCAAGGTTCCACTGTAAAAGCTATCTGGTTAAAGTAACAATTTTGTGGTAAAAATGTATTTTTTTTTATTTTCACGGCTCAACGTTATAAAATTCTGTGAAGCCTCCGGGGATTAAAGGTGCTCACAAATCATCTAGAGAAATTCCTCGAGGGGTCAAGTATCCAGAATGTGGTCACTTGTGGGGGTTTCTGCTGTTTAGGTACCTTGGGAGCCCTACAAATACTACATGGGGCCCGCAATCTATTTCAGCCAAATTTGCTTTCCACAATTCTAATATTGCTCCTTTCATTCCGAGCCCTTCCATTTGTCCAAACAGAGGTTTCTGACCACATGTGGGGAATCACCGCGCTCATGATAAAGTGGGAACAAACCGTGGGGTCCACTTTTTGGCGTTACCTCTCAAACCCTGTCAAAGTGACACTGGTCAGAATTGTAAAAAATGGCCGAGTCATAAAGTACAAAACTGGCTCCGTCCTTAAGGGGTTAAACTGAATGTAAATGAGGCAGTCAGGAAGAACAGGAAACTGGTCCTGAACTGGTTAAAGTTAAAAATAGTTGTGAAATGAAGGGGTTAATGATAATGATGACCCCAAAATAACAGAGACCCTGCACCTACCTCCACCTGCAGAGCCGCACACTAGATATATAATACCCTGCACCTACCTCCACCTGCAGAGCCGCACACTAGATATATAATACCCTGCACCTACCTCCACCTGCAGAGCCGCACACTAGATATATAATACCCTGCACCTACCTCCTCCTGCAGAGCCGCACACTAGATATATAATACCCTGCACCTACCTCCACCTGCAGAGCCGCACACTAGATATATAATACCCTGCACCTACCTCCACCTGCAGAGCCGCACACTAGATATATAATACCCTGCACCTACCTCCACCTGCAGAGCCGCACACTAGATATATAATACCCTGCACCTACCTCCACCTGCAGAGCCGCACACTAGATATATAATACCCTGCACCTACCTCCACCTGCAGAGCCGCACACTAGATATATAATACCCTGCACCTACCTCCACCTGCAGAGCCGCACACTAGATATATAATACCCTGCACCTACCTCCACCTGCAGAGCCGCACACTAGATATATAATACCCTGCACCTACCTCCACCTGCAGAGCCGCACACTAGATATATAATACCCTGCACCTACCTCCACCTGCAGAGCCGCACACTAGATATATAATACCCTGCACCTACCTCCACCTGCAGAGCCGCACACTAGATATATAATACCCTGCACCTACCTCCACCTGCAGAGCCGCACACTAGATATATAATACCCTGCACCTACCTCCACCTGCAGAGCCGCACACTAGATATATAATACCCTGCACCTACCTCCACCTGCAGAGCCGCACACTAGATATATAATACCCTGCACCTACCTCCACCTGCAGAGCCGCACACTAGATATATAATACCCTGCACCTACCTCCACCTGCAGAGCCGCACACTAGATATATAATTCCCTGCACCTACCTCCACCTGCAGAGCCGCACACTAGATATATAATACCCTGCACCTACCTCCACCTGCAGAGCCGCACACTAGATATATAATACCCTGCACCTACCTCCTCCTGCAGAGCCGCACACTAGATATATAATACCCTGCACCTACCTCCACCTGCAGAGCCGCACACTAGATATATAATACCCTGCACCTACCTCCACCTGCAGAGCCGCACACTAGATATATAATACCCTGCACCTACCTCCACCTGCAGAGCCGCACACTAGATATATAATACCCTGCACCTACCTCCACCTGCAGAGCCGCACACTAGATATATAATACCCTGCACCTACCTCCACCTGCAGAGCCGCACACTAGATATATAATAACCTGCACCTACCTCCACCTGCAGAGCCGCACACTAGATATATAATACCCTGCACCTACCTCCACCTGCAGAGCCGCACACTAGATATATAATACCCTGCACCTACCTCCACCTGCAGAGCCGCACACTAGATAGATAATACCCTGCACCTACCTCCACCTGCAGAGCCGCACACTAGATATATAATACCCTGCACCTACCTCCACCTGCAGAGCCGCACACTAGATATATAATACCCTGCACCTACCTCCACCTGCAGAGCCGCACACTAGATATATAATACCCTGCACCTACCTCCACCTGCAGAGCCGCACACTAGATATATAATACCCTGCACCTACCTCCACCTGCAGAGCCGCACACTAGATATATAATACCCTGCACCTACCTCCTCCTGCAGAGCCGCACACTAGATATATAATACCCTGCACCTACCTCCTCCTGCAGAGCCGCACACTAGATATATAATACCCTGCACCTACCTCCACCTGCAGAGCCGCACACTAGATATATAATACCCTGCACCTACCTCCTCCTGCAGAGCCGCACACTAGATATATAATACCCTGCACCTACCTCCTCCTGCAGAGCCGCACACTAGATATATAATACCCTGCACCTACCTCCACCTGCAGAGCCGCACACTAGATATATAATACCCTGCACCTACCTCCACCTGCAGAGCCGCACACTAGATATATAATACCCTGCACCTACCTCCACCTGCAGAGCCGCACACTAGATATATAATACCCTGCACCTACCTCCACCTGCAGAGCCGCACACTAGATATATAATAACCTGCACCTACCTCCACCTGCAGAGCCGCACACTAGATATATAATACCCTGCACCTACCTCCACCTGCAGAGCCGCACACTAGATATATAATACCCTGCACCTACCTCCACCTGCAGAGCCGCACACTAGATATATAATACCCTGCACCTACCTCCTCCTGCAGAGCCGCACACTAGATATATAATACCCTGCACCTACCTCCACCTGCAGAGCCGCACACTAGATATATAATACCCTGCACCTACCTCCACCTGCAGAGCCGCACACTAGATATATAATACCCTGCACCTACCTCCACCTGCAGAGCCGCACACTAGATATATAATACCCTGCACCTACCTCCACCTGCAGAGCCGCACACAGATATATAATACCCTGCACCTGCCTCCTCCTGCAGAGCCGCACACTAGATATATAATACCCTGCACCTACCTCCACCTGCAGAGCCGCACACTAGATATATAATACCCTGCACCTACCTCCACCTGCAGAGCCGCACACTAGATATATAATATCCTGCACCTACCTCCACCTGCAGAGCCGCACACTAGATATATGGCCGCTCTGTGCTTACAGGACCTGTGATGATGTCACATGGAGGGGAGGAGTCAGGGGTCACATGATCAGCTCCTCAGTGTATGCAGGACTCTGCTGTGCTGGGTGTCATGGTGCTGGATGAGGGGGAGTTTATGTGTGGGGGTCATAAAGTGCGGCACTGGAAGGTGCAGACATTAGCAGAGGTGTGGGAAGATCGGGGATGAGGAGCAGAAGAAGCCGCAGCAGGAGACGTCCTGTAGACCACAGACAGTCGCTGTGCACAGACAAACTAACAGTCTTACCAATTACCAAAGTGGAGACCCTGTGGCGTCCCTGAAGGTGGAGTGAAGTCCCTGGGGCGATCACTACAGGTGGGCGACAGAAAAAGACCCACAACTGCCACAGTCTTACCACCCGATCTCACTTGTCAACCACGATTATAAACTGTTAGCGAAAATTCTGGCAAGCCACTTACAGGTCGTACTGCCGGGCCCTGGCGGGTTTTACCCAGGGGCGAAGCAGTGTGGCAAACATACAATTGGCCGTCGCCTCTACTGTCCTTGCCCAAGATCCATCGCAACCGGCTGCAGTGCTCATGAGTCTGAATGACGAAAAGGCCTTTGATAAAGTAGCATGACCTCTCTTATATGAGGTTTTAAGTAGGGGAGGATTCGCCCCAAAATTCCAACAATAGATTCACTACCTACACACAAATGCAATCACCTGCGTGACAGTGCATAGTTATACAACACCACCAGTAGACATCTTCCGAGGAGTCAGACAGGGGTGCCCCTTGTCACTTCTTTTATTTAACCTCTCCATTGACTCATTACTACGTTATCTGTTGCAGACCCCTACCTTTAGGGGACGCAAGACTGGCTCTAGGGAGTTAAAAATTGCTGCGTTCGCAGATGACATCTTACTGATCAAGTCACTACCTGCTCTTTAAAATATCGGGGAGTGAATGTGATGAGGCCCCCGGCCAGATTATATCATACTAATATCAAATTGTATATCGACAATTTAGAATCCACTCTGGTTAAATGGAAAATCTTCAGTTTCTCATATCTGGGTAGAGCTAACCTAATTAACATGACAGAATTTCCACGTCTTCTCTATCTTTTTCACACTCTCCCAATCTATTTGCCTCCTAAGGAGGAGAAGCGAATCAGCTACCTATATCGCTCATATATTTGGGAGGGTAAAAACCCCGTATAGCTTATAAATGACTCCAGCAGTTGAAGGGAAAGGGAGGGATACATTTCCTCGATGTTAAACACTATAATCCAGCGTCTCTGCTCCGGGCGGTGATGGATTGGTTGGGGGGGGACTTCTTGCTACACCCAGCATGGCTTGGAGTGCTGCCTTACACCAGGGTCGGCTCTCCCCGCTCTCTTACACCTCCCATACACCGAGCTGTCAGTTGACGTGAGAGCAAACCCTCTTCTGATCTCTACATGGAGGGCATGGCAAAAACGACACCGGCCTTTTCAGCTCTCTTCTCAGATGCCACTTTTTATCCCACCCACTGGTAATCCACATTTCCAACATGGTCACTCTCACCCTGTCTTCTAACATTGGCATTCTCAGGGTATAAATTCTGTCAAACACGATCCATCTAGAGTAGTGGTGAGGAATCTCCGGCCCGCGGGCCGTATACGGCCCGTGACAAATTTTTATGAGTTCCCTGGGCACATTCCTGGGGAATGACGCGCTTTTCCCGGCTGCCTGCCCTTTAAATCCTACTGCCTGATACCCTGTGGGTAGATGCTAGAATGTATGGGCTCCATCCAGATCCTGACTTCAGCCCGTACATTCTAAACAGACTCACTACTAAATGCTAGAATGTACAGGCTCCTTCCAGGACCTGACTGCAGCCCATACATTCTAGGCTTAACCCCGGCCTGTGTTAGCATGCTCTGGTGGGCGGGATAAGCAGCACTCTGCAATAAAGTCACAGAATAGCTGCAGATTTACTGGCCTCCCGGACCTGTGCTGTGCTGTGTGTGTGTGACTCCTCCTCCCCCACCTCAGTACTGTGAGTACTCAAATAATCGCTGCCCCCCCCACTCAGTGCTGTGTGTACACCCTAGTACTGTGTGTACCTCCCTCGTGCTGTGTGTACCCCCAGTGCTCTGTGTACCCCTAGTACTGTGTACCCCCCAGTGCTGTGTATCCCTATTACTGTGTACCCCTCAGTGCTGTGTACCCCCAGTACAGTGTGTACCCCCTAATGCTGTGTCTACCCCTAGTACTGTGTGTACCCCCCAGTGCTGTGTACCCCCCCTCAGTGCTGTGTAACCTCCCACTGCTGTCCGTGCCCCTTAGTGCTGTCTGTACCCCCCTGGGTGATGTCTATGCTCCCCCCCAGTGCTGTCCGCACCACCTAATGCTGTCCATGCTGCCACCAATGCTGTCCATGCCATGGTCAGTGCTGCCCATGCCCCCCTTATGCTGTCCGTGCTCCCCAGTGCTGTGTGCCACCCCTTTGTACTGTGTACCCCCCAGTGCTCTGTACTCGTCACTGCTGTCTGTACCCTCCCACTGTTGTCTATGCCCCCAGTGCAGTCCGTGCCCTCCTGGTGATGTCTATGCTCCCCCAGTCCTGTCTGTGCCTCCCTAGTGATGCCACCTAGTGATCTCCGTGCTGCCACCTATTGCTGTCCATGCTGCCTCCTAGTGCTGTCTCCTAGTGCTGTCCGTGTTGCCAACTAGTGCTGTCCGTGCCTCCGCCAGTGATGTCCTTGTCCCCAGTCATGTATGTGCCACCGCCAGGGCTGTCCATGCCCCTCTAGTGATGTATATGCCCCAGCATCTCCTGTGATGTACACGCCCCAGCCCGTCCTGTGATGTACATGCCCCAGCCTCTCCTGTAGCCTCTCCTGTGATGTGTATGCCCCAGCCCCTCCTGTGCTGTAAAAGCCCCGGCCTCTCCTGTGATGTGTATGCCACAGCCCCTCCTGTGATGTATATGCTCCCGCATCTTATGTGATGTATATGCCCCAGCCCCTCCTGTGATGTACAGTATATGCCCCAACCCCTCCTGTGATGTGTATGCCCTATCCCCTCCTGTGATGTATATGACCCAGTCCCTCCTGTGATGTACAGTATATGCCTCAGCCCCTCCTGTGATGTATATGCCCAAGCCCCTCCTGTGATGTGTAATCCCAGTGTCTCCTGTAATTTATGCGCCCCAGCATCTCCTTTGATGTGTATGCCCCCAGCATCTCCAGACCGAGACAAACCTGGAAAAGCAGTTGTGAGAAACAAGGTGATCAATATCACCAAGTATCACAGCTGCACCAAAGAGAAGAAGCTCCAGCCACCACAGTAGGGGTGAGTTAATTAATTGTTTGACCAAATATAGACAGGTAATTTTCAAGTTGATCATTTTGTGCGGCCCCCGAAGGGTTGGTAGAAAATTCCAAATGGCCCCTGGCAGTAAAAAGGTTCCCCACCCCTGATCTAGAGGACCATCGCATGTACTCAGTAGAGGAGCTGCAGGCTAAAAATCCTACTGTCACATTCCCGGTGTTTCACTACTTACCGGCTAGAAGTTAACAAAGCTATTGGCAGCTCTCCCTGAACAGGAATAAAGTCTTCAACTGGAGAAAATCAATTCAACCTCTTTGATTAATAAGAAATTCTCCTGTCAGACGTAATGGAAGCTGTAGGTAGACAGCGGACATCATGTAGCAGATATCCCGGAAAACCAGGGACGAGCAGCAGAGGAAAAATCTACCACAGGCATACAGCAGAAGTCCTGAAGACTGCAGACAGGCTGCAGAGGTACTGACACCCACAGGCAGACAGGTAACTGAGGTATTGGAAGCCGCAGACGTCCTGGAGACCTCAGACAGGTGCAGACATACTGGAAGCCACAGGCAGATTGCTAGCTGAGGTGCTGCAGGCCACAGATAGTCTGGAGATGTTCTGGAGACCTCAGACAGGTGCAGACATACTGGAAGCCACAGGCAGATTGGTAGCTGAGGTGCTGGAGGCCACAGGCAGATTGGTAGCTGAGGTGCTGGAGGCCACAGATAGTCTGGAGATGTTCTGGAGACTGCAGACAGGGGCAGACATACTGGAAGCCACAGGCAGATTGGTAGCTGAGGTGCTGGAGGCCACAGATAGTCTGGAGATGTTCTGGAGACTGCAGACAGGTGCAGACATACTGGAAGCCACAGGCAGATTGGTAACTGAGGTGCTGGAGGCCACAGATAGTCTGGAGATGTTCTGGAGGCTGCAGACAGGTCGCTGTGCACCGACAATATAAAAGGCTACTTACAAAGCCCAACATGGAGCACAGGAAAGTTCAGTAGATCGGGGGAAGGGAGCAGATCCCAGACACGGGACAGGTGTGTAACAAGTGGATGTTGTCATCCAAATATCCAACAATATCGATAAAATTGTAACAACTCTGAATTTTTCTTCCCCTTACATCTATTGATTAATTCTCTATTGATCTGTTCTCCCCTTTATCAGTGAATTCCATTTATTTTTATCCTTTATCAAGTAAAATAATAATTGCAGATAGTGAAAGTCATTCTTCTGTTACCCAAATCTTTGCTGAACATTACACAATGTACATATTTCATTCCAACATCTGTAAGGAGTTTGTATGTTCTCCCCGTGTTTGCCTGGGTTTCCTCCGGGTACTCCGGTTTCCTCCCACACTCCAAAGACATACAGATTGTGAGCCCCAATGGGGACAGTGTTGCCAATGTATGTAAAGCGCTGTGGAATTAATAGCGCTATATAAAAGAATAAAATTAATTAATTATAATTATTCCTCTAAATAATGGGGACAATCTAGTTATACCTTTATCAATCCATTCTGTGACATTCCCAAAGTGCTCACAATTCCTGTTCTTCCAGATCAGAGCACAATATAAGTAATAATCTATACTAAAATGGATTTTATTTCTGTCCAACACTGATCACACATTATCCCACTCCACATTTGTCCCCTGTTTGTCCCAGGAGTCCACTTCTAGAGGGAGAGCGATTGCCGCCTTTCTCTGCACCAGGATAGACATTTGGCTCATAGCGCAATGTCGGGCAAACACCTTCTTTCACAGAAGTAAATCTTATAGAAAATCCCTCACAATAACTATTACACGGACGCTGCAAAGATCCACAGATCTGGCATCTTCAGACTGTAATCCTGAGAATTTAAAGGGAAAATGTTCATTCTAATACGTCATTCAGAGAATTTTGGAATTCAGAAAATGAAGAGGAGGAAGGAGAACCAATAAGAAGGATATGAGAAGATCTCCAATACAGAACAAGAAAAAATGTACTTGAAAATGAATGTATTTATGGATAATGTGTGATGAGTGTGTCCCGCTCTGGGGAGACCTCTGGTGAGTCTGGGATCAGAAGGTCACAGCGTCTTATTGTTCATAGGTCTACAACTTGATTTGAGTGAATTTACTTTCTTTTAGTGCTGTAGGGGTTAGGTACTTTTTCTAATCTGGCTATCCTTTGTAGCCTTAATCTCCGGTGCATCTATTTTGTGATCACGCCTCGTCGTTATTAAAAGTGGAAGGAACCTGTCTCTGGAAAAAGCTGAGGAGTTGTGACTATTGCAGCTGTGATGTTTAGCTGCATTAGAAGAGCTTGACGTGTTTTTACTTTTTGTGTCTATTTTCCCTCTGTATCCTTTACCTTGTGTTGTATTATTGGAGTGGTGATACTATTGCTTTTGCCATCCTTCTCACTAGCCAAGGTGAGATCAGGGTGAGCGAAGGCCTAGTCACATGATGACAATGGGAGGAAGGACCCGTATAGAGACGTCAGGGAGCATAGCGTACAGCCTCAGGTGAGTTGCAGGTGTCCCCTCTCCTCATCATCAGGGTCTTCCTTTTTTAACATTGTTACATGTATGCAAAGTAGTAATCAAAGCAAAAGGTGGCTACTTTGAAGAACCTAGAATATAAGACATATTTTCAGTTGTTTCACACTTTTTTAAGTATTTCATTCCACATGTGTTAATTCATAGTTTTGATGCCTTCAATGTGAATGTACAATTTTCAGAGTCATGGAAATAAAGAAAACTCTTTGAATGAGATGTGTCCAAACTTTTGGTCTGTACTGTACGTTCAAGTGGAGTCCTTCCTTCCAGAAATCTGAAGCCATTTCTGTGACCCAGGTTCCCTAATTTTCTGTTTTATTTTATGTAATTGTATATGCTGTATTGTTTTGTTTCCATTTGTAACATCTTTTGTACATTTTTATAAATACTGCCTACTTTTCAGATTAAATATATAACATTTAATAGCGTATGGTTTCAGGATGTGGTTTATAGATTAGGAGGAACAAAGCTACCTGTAACGTGTGTGTCCAACTGACCTGTATAAGCAGAGACCCTGATTCCAGTGAAGTGTCACTTACTTGGCTGCTTGCTGAAGTTTTGATAAAAATCAATTTTATCTGCTTAAGAGCTACCATTTCTCAAAATGCTTCTCTGTGTATAACCCCACCCACATCACTGATTGGCTGCTGTGTACAATAAGCATAGACAGCTGCCAATCAGGGGTGAGGTGGGGTTATACAGAGCTGATGGAGATGGAGGATACATGGCTGCTGGTTTACTAGTTCTCTAGTGATAATCCCCTAATAATAATACTGTAATTTTGTCAAAACAGCAACCAGCTCAGTAAATGACACATCATTGGAATCAGAGGAGTCCCTGTCTGTCACGGGTAACAGACAGTCCTGTGGTGTCCGGCAATAGAAAGTCACAGCGTCTGGCTGTGCAAAATGGTCCCTGACTTTCTATTATTGCTGCTGTCAGTATTCAGTGTACTAGGTAGCTCCTCTGCTGGGTTTTCATCCTTTTCCCTGTAGGACCCAGCAGAGCTCCCCTTCCCTTCTGCTGTTAATCATCTGTATATCCCCTTGGGTTTAAGTACATTTTCCCTGAATTTGTTCTGGTGATATTCAGTTCCTTCGCAAGCTCTGGATGCAAGCAGGTGGCTTGCACGCATCAGTAGGATTGTTGCTGCTCTTTACTGAACTTCTTACTGAGTCATCTACAGATAAGATGTATATTGTTTCCCCTTGTTTGTTATTCCTGTGTGTCCTTTAGTGCCTAGTGGGGTTGACGAAGAGCTCATCCCACCTAGGGTCCAGACCAGGGTCAGGTATCCAGCTCGGCTCATAGATGTGGAACCTATCTAAGGCTGTGAGGGGACCGAGGGCCCAGTGATAGATTTAGTCAGAAGTCACCATCTTGCCCTTTGCTACGCACAGGGTTTCCCTTTCGCCATTCACTTGGTACTTCCTCGTACCTAATGTGACGCTGTCTTTATATTATTCTCATTTTTAATTAAGGATAAACACTTAGTGACCGAATCCCATAAAATTCACAAAACCCCAGCATAGGTATCATAAATGTTACTTGCTCTTCATTAGGAGATAGGCCCCTTTCAGTTCTGGTCTCTTCTACACCCATATTATAAACTGTAATAAAGGTTTGTGGGCAGAGATGAGTGAACCTAAATAATAAAGTTCGAGGTTTGTACCAAATACAGACTTAATACAAAGAATCAGTGTTAAAGTTCAGAGTTCAGGTGCTTTATGTATCCTAACCACTCGATCTAGCATCGCTGTGCTCGGGTACACTCAGTGCTCGGCCCAGTGCTCGCTGCTTGCAGTGTGTGAATGGCTTTCACTGGGAGGAAAAAAACATCGTTTGGGTATGTGCGCACTAGTCGTTTTTTTCACGCTGCGTTTTTATGTGCATTTTTGTCTTAAAAAACGCACTTGCGGCAAAAAAACGCATGCGTTTTTACCGCGTTTTGGTGCGTTTTTTTTCAGTGAACAAATGCCATTAAAGATTGTTGATGAAAAAAAAAAAGTTTTGATGTCATTTCCTTCTTCAATATGTTCTTCATTGTATGCAGGAGAGCAGACAGCTGCAGAACTAGTGTATGTAGGAGAGAAGACAGCAGCTGCAGAACTACAAGGCTCAGCATCCTCCATCCAGGACTGTATGCAGGAGTTTTTTGCCCAAAAAAACCAAAACATAAGCTTCACTATATTTTTGTATGCTAGCCAGGTACAGCAGGCAGGTACGGGCTGCCCTCAACCCCCAGCTGCCTATTTGTACCCGGCTGGGAACCAAAAATATAGGGAAGCCCTTTTTTTATTTCATGAATTTCATGAAATAATTAAAAAAAAATGACGTTGGCTTCGCCCAATTTTTCAGTCCAGCCAGGTACAACTAGGCAGCTGGGGATTGGAATCCACAGTGCAGGGTGCCCTTGCTTTCTGGGCACCCCCGCTGCGAATTGCAGTCCGCAGCCGCCCCAGAAAATGGCGCTTTCATAGAAGCGCCATCTTCTGGCGCTGTATCCAACTCTTCCAGCTGCCCTGGTGACGGTGGCTCGCTTGGTAATAATGGGGTTAGGGCTAGCTGTATATTATCAGCTGGCCCTAAGCCCGAAATTCATGGTGTCACGCCAATATTAGACATGGCCACCATGAATTTCTAGTAAAGATAAATAAAAAACACAACACACAGAAAAATATTTTTATTAGAAATAAAACAACACAATTAGTGACTCCATCTTTATTGAAATAAAGAACCCCCCTCCGCAGTAATCCTGGGTCAAGGGTCCCGCGCCTTCCAATCCGGATCCAATATCATCTGATCGGTTTGCTGGAAGGCAAAGTGATCAGATGATGTGTCAGGATCAAGGATGTGAAGCACATGACACAGCAGCTGATTGTATAAAAGCCGGTTATACAATCAGCTGATGCATCAGTAGAAAAAAGAAAAAAAAAATACTGAGTCACGTCCGTGCTGATTACCGGCAGCTCCTGGAGTGATTGGATGAGAGTCTGATCCTGTCCCATCGCTGCAGGAGCTGCCGGTAATCAGCTGATGAAGTCTCCTGACGGCAGGATCAGCTGATAAGTTAAGCCGGCCGGGCGCTAAAAAGCCGGCGACACCGCGAGAATTACGATCAGCTGATGCGTCAGGTGACTGCATCAGGTGATCCTTTGCCAGGTCCTGCAGGCTTCGTACGTGCCTGAGAGCACACAGCCGAAGCAGAAGTACCGGGACAATAGCTGGGAGCGGACATGGCACCGGGACCCTGCAGACAGGTGAGTATGACATTTTTTCTACTGTTCACTTTTGTTTTTGCTGCTGCCTCCACCTCCCGCCCAGCCATGACGCCGCACGGGAGCTGACATGCACAGGATGGAGGTGGAAGCGGCAGTGACGGTACCGGGAGGATTCATGCTTCTGTGTTTACCATCAGAAGGAATCCTCTTCCTGTACACGTCACTTTACTACCCACCCCTTGCGTTTATAGCTGCGTTTTTAGTCATAGATAGCTATATGCGTTTCTCTTTGCGTTTTTGAACATCTCATTGAACTCAATGGGTGAAAAACGCAGTGAAAAACGCAGAAATAATTGACATGCTGCATTTTTGTGGTCACCACAAAAACGCAGCTACAAAAAAACGCTGTGTGCGGACAGCAAAAATGAAAACTCATAGACATTGCTGGGGAAGCAATGTCACTGCGTTTTCAGCGCAAAAGCGCGGTAAAAACGCCGCTAAAAACGCAGCAAAAACACCTAGTGCGCACAAGGCCTTATAGGATGTATTGTGTACAAGGAAAAAACCCTCCCTCCCCTGGTAATAAATGCTCTGTTTATGGCTGGATGCATGTGGGCGGAGACCCGAACTGCCCAATCAGTGACTTCCAACGGGGTTCAGAACCAGTCCGGTTCCCGAACTGAACTTTATTTAAAGTCCGACTGAAAAACCCGAACTTCAACGGGTCCGTATATCTCTATGTGTGGGTAGCCCCACAAAAAAGTAACCTCTTGGATATCAGACAGATAAAATCCTTTAGTTTTTTTTATTACAACAATTATCCTTTGTAAAGGAATCAGTTTTATAACATAAAAAGCCCCATTTATGCGGGGTCCTCTCCTAATTAATGAAGAGGTAAATGCCTCCTCATGAATCTGGAGCGTTTGACGAGTGGCATGTGCCTCCTTGTGCCATGCAAGAAATATTACTCCCATCAGACACTGGAGTGAGATTTCTGGCATAGGGAACAACAAGGAGCTGTGGTATCACGCCCCCGTCCCACACAAGCTTTGCCAATTTTAGAGTGAAAATGCCAATCTTGGCACAACTTTCCAAACTTTTGTGACAGTTTTTTTGGCATAAAAGCTTTGATAATTTGGGAACAGAGCGTCTTAACAACTTCCACATATCTAGGATGCAGTGTGATTCAATTCTCCCCTCACTATTTTGGTCTGAAATGCCTACAGGTCTGCCTCAACTTCAGAGGTTCTGAGGCAAAATCATCACATCTAGACAAAAGAGAAAGCTAGGCATGAAGAATATATATTTACAAGCATTTATTAACAAAACAAGATTTGAAAATGCAATTATATACAATGTGATATACTTCAGAGTTCCTATCTCCAATCTGGGCTGCGCTTTTTAGTAAATAAAGCAGTGGGCAACCTGAGATAAGTGAAGTATCTAAATATAATCCAGTATCAAAACCTTTCACAAATGTTCCTAAAGGCTCTCAAAAAGGCTAACAGTGTGCCAGCTAAAAGAGAAAATGAATATTCACTGCTCCCCACGCCATAATCCCACCAACCTCTAGGCAATGAAGCCAGCCCCAACCAAGAAGTAGGCGGTATTATTAGCATGGGGAGCAGCGAATATTCATTCTCTTTAATATCGGGTACACATGATTACTAAGCCGTCCACTTACTGCTATGACTGGGCGATCACGTGTGTCTACAATTAGACATTGAATATTCACTGCTCTCCAAACCCATAATCCCGGCTGTGGGGAGTAGTGAATATTCTGGCAGCTTACCGAAAGAAAATGTCCGTAGACCTTGAGAGCTAAGAAGACGTTGTAGACAATCCGTTCCAAGCAAAGACTGAAGTTTATTCTGAGATAGTAACAGAGCAGATAAGACAGGTTATGCGGCAGGATGACACACGCAGGTGTCTGGCAGAACAGCAGAATTAGCAACAGATGAAGAAGTGTCCCCCGAAAGACATGTGGGGCTCTTATACATATTAGACAAAGGAAAGCTCATACTGCAGAGAAAGGCGTATACGTTGGAGAACAAAGAATATAATGATACATCATGACATTATTTACGAGCATTGCGGTATAAACGTATTGGATTCCTATGGGCCTCCATGATACTTTTCACTAGTTCAGCCATGTCATCATTGCTGACATTTCTGATCCCTGAAGGCGCCTCTACTTCACATAACTCTTCACACACTGACAACTCTATTGACAACTTAATTTCTTTATCAATTTAATACACCTGCTATTCATGACGACACATCACCATCTATCAACTGACGCAATTGTATTCTTCTATTCGATTTAACCTTTTTTGGGCCTTTTCTTTTACTTCCTAATTACACTGATGTCATCTCTATGTCCTTTCTGGGGGGAGAACTCTAGCCAGTGCATCTCATTAGCTGCAAAGTTAGTTTGCTCAAGTGTTCCCAAGATGGCTGTTAGATACAACATGACTGCTCAGCACATTATGGCTGACTATTCTGTAACACTTACGTCTGCGTGTAACTGGGGGCACATGGTAGTAATGTCATGCGCTTCTCCGCTTACCTGGTGAAGTCACTTGCTAGCATCAGAAGAGAACACCGTGCACCGGAAGAGCAGAGGGATGGGGAGTATAATCATTTCTTTTCTTATGTATGCAGTGTGATGGGGAAATATATACCAGAATGGGCCCAAGATCAGGGCTATACAGTTAGGTCCAGAAATCTTTGGACAGTGACACAATTTTCGCGAGTTGGGCTCTGCATGCCACCACATTGGATTTGAAATGAAACCTCTACAACAGAATTCAAGTGCAGATTGTAACGTTTAATTTGAAGGTTTGAACAAAAATATCTGATAGAAATTGTAGGAATTGTACACATTTCTTTACAAACACTCCACATTTTAGGAGGTCAAAAGTAATTGGACAAATAAACCAAACCCAAACAAAATATTTTTATTTTCAATATTTTGTTGCGAATCCTTTGGAGGCAATCACTGCCTTAAGTCTGGAACCCATGGACATCACCAAACGCTGGGTTTCCTCCTTCTTAATGCTTTGCCAGGCCTTTACAGCCGCAGCCTTCAGGTCTTGCTTGTTTGTGGGTCTTTCCGTCTTAAGTCTGGATTTGAGCAAGTGAAATGCATGCTCAATTGGGTTAAGATCTGGTGATTGACTTGGCCATTGCAGAATGTTCCACTTTTTTGCACTCATGAACTCCTGGGTAGCTTTGGCTGTATGCTTGGGATCATTGTCCATCTGTACTATGAAGCGCCGTCCGATCAACTTTGCGGCATTTGGCTGAATCTGGGCTGAAAGTATATCCCAGTACACTTCACAATTCATCCGGCTACTCTTGTCTGCTGTTATGTCATCAATAAACACAAGTGGCCATTGAAAGCCATGCATGCCCATGCCATCATGTTGCCTCCACCATGTTTTACAGAGGATGTGGTGTGCCTTGGATCATGTGCCGTTCCCTTTCTTCTCCAAACTTTTTTCTTCCCATCATTCTGGTACAGGTTGATCTTTGTCTCATCTGTCCATAGAATACTTTTCCAGAACTGAGCTGGCTTCATGAGGTGTTTTTCAGCAAATTTAACTCTGGCCTGTCTATTTTTGGAATTGATGAATGGTTTGCATCTAGATGTGAACCCTTTGTATTTACTTTCATGGAGTCTTCTCTTTACTGTTGACTTAGAGACAGATACACCTACTTCACTGACAGTGTTCTGGACTTCAGTTGATGTTGTGAACGGGTTCTTCTTCACCAAAGAAAGTATGCGGCGATCATCCACCACTGTTGTCATCCGTGGACGCCCAGGCCTTTTTGAGTTCCCAAGCTCACCAGTCAATTCCTTTTTTCTCAGAATGTACCCGACTGTTGATTTTGCTACTCCAAGCATGTCTGCTATCTCTCTGATGGATTTTTTCTTTTTTTTCAGCCTCAGGATGTTCTGCTTCACCTCAATTGAGAGTTCCTTAGACCGCATGTTGTCTGGTCACAGCAACAGCTTCCAAATGCAAAACCACACACCTGTAATCAACCCCAGACCTTTTAACTACTTCATTGATTACAGGTTAACGAGGGAGACGCCTTCAGAGTTAATTGCAGCCCTTAGAGTCCCTTGTCCAATTACTTTTGGTCCCTTGAAAAAGAGGAGGCTATGCATTACAGAGCTATGATTCCTAAACCCTTTCTCCGATTTGGATGTGAAAATTCTCATATTGCAGCTGGGAGTGTGCACTTTCAGCCCATATTATATATATAATTGTATTTCTGAACATGATTTTGTAAACAGCTAAAATAACAAAACTTGTGTCACTGTCCAAATATTTCTGGACCTAACTGTATATACAAGAATGGGGACATATATACTAGGACAAGAACCATATATACCAGGATGGGGATCATATATACCAGGATGGGATAAAGATGGGCAACATATATACCAGGATAGATATACAATATACACGAGGATGAGAGACACATCAACAGTACATGGAAGGGGCCCAGAATGGGTGACATCAGTACAGAATTGGGGGATTTTATCCCAGTAACAGTGTCAGCAGCAGACCCCCCCCCATAACAGTGCTTCATGACCACATTTTTTGTGTCAATCTTTTTCCCTATATTTCTCCTTCAAAACCTAGGTGTGTCTTATGGTCCAAAAAATACAATAGGTTTAAAAAGAAATAAAATGGTTCTTTTCCTCACAAATTCTTACTTGAGCAATTGTAGCCAATCTTTTTATAAAACCCTTTGAATTATAGTACATCATGATGGCTTCTCCTGTGTGACTCATCGGACAACAGGATCTGATTAGTCTTAAAACCATTTGGCAAATTCTGAAAGCAAGAATGGCTGCTCCGCTCTGTTGGTTTTCTGATGGTTGGCAAAACTTGATTTACCAGTTAAACATTTCAATTATTCATAACATGAAAAAGGTTCCCTTCCCTGTGCAGCATCTTCACATGTTTAACAAGACCTGATTTACTAGTAAAACATTGCCCACATTCTGAACATGAAAACGGCTTCTCTCCTGTGTGAGATCTTTGATGCCTAACAAGATGTTCTTTCCGAATAAAATATTTCCCACATTCTGAACATGAAAACGGCTTCTCCCCTGTGTGACATCTTTGATGCCTAACAAGATGTTCTTTCCGAATAAAATATTTCCCACATTCTGAACATGAAAACGGCTTCTCCCCTGTGTGACATCTTTGATGCACAACAAGAACTGATTTCTTAATAAAACATTTCCCACATTCTGAACATGAAAATGGCTTCTCCCCAGTGTGAGATCTTTGATGCACAACAAGAATTGATTTCTGAGTAAAACATTTCCCACATTCTGAACATGAAAATGGCTTCTCCCCTGTGTGAATTTTATGATGTTTAAGAAAATGTGATTTGCTAGTAAAACATTGCCCACATTTTGAACATGAAAATGGCTTTTCCCCTGTGTGAGATCTTTGATGCACAACAAGATCTGATTTCTGAATAAAACATTTCCCACATTCTGAACATGAAAATGGCTTCTCCCCAGTGTGAGATCTTTGATGCACAACAAGAGTTGATTTCTGAGTAAAACATTTCCCACATTCTGAACATGAAAATGGCTTCTCCCCTGTGTGAATTTTATGATGTTTAAGAAAATGTGATTTACTAGTAAAACATTGCCCACATTTTGAACATGAAAATGGCTTCTCCCCTGTGTGAGATCTTTGATGCACAACAAGATCTGATTTCTGAATAAAACATTTCCCACATTCTGAACATGAAAATGGCTTCACCCCTGTGTGAGATCTTTGATGCACAACAAGAACTGATTTCTCAATAAAACATTTCCCACATTCTGAACATGAAAATGGCTTCTCCCCAGTGTGAGATCTTTGATGCACAACAAGAGTTGATTTCTGAGTAAAACATTTACCACATTCTGAACATGAAAATGGTTTCTCCCCTGTGTGAAGTTTCTGATGTCTAACAAAGTGTGATTTCTGAATAAAACATTTCCCACATTCTTGACATGAAAATGCCTTCTTCCCAGTGTGATATTTTTGATGGTCAACAAGATGTGATTTCCTGGTAAAACATTTCCCACACTCTGAACATGAAAATGGCTTCTCACCTGTGTGAGATCTTTGATGCACAACAAAATTTGATTTCCAAATAAAACATTTCCCACACTCTGAACATGAAAAGGTCTTCTCCCCTGTGTGAGTTTTTTCATGGATATTAAGATTTGATTTCCTGGTAAAACATTTCCCACATTTTGAACATGAAAATGGTTTCTCCCTTGTAGGAGCAGTTTCGTATTCAACATCCCTTCTGTAACTTTTATTTTGCTTACAATTCTGTGATAAATCGGAATTTTGGACTTGTTTGAAAAGATCAGATGATAGAGATTTCCTAGGAAGGACTGAAGGTATATCTGGGACAACAACATGCTCTTCATATGTATCATGTGAGATACTTTCATCATCTGTTATAAATTCTGAAGATATTAGAGATCCATCTGAACTCCCAATACAGTCATCTGCTAAAAATAAACACCAAGTTATTAATTTTTAATGATATCTTGAAAGTACATTTAATTTTTTTAAACCATAACATCAGAAATTAAATTAGGGAAAAAATTATTCTGAATCTGTTGTCCAATATCGAGATCTAAAGGCCCCTTTACACGCTACGATTTATCTGACAATATGTCGTCGGGATCACGGTTTTCGTGACGCACTTCCGTCGTCGTTAACGACGTCGTTGCGTGTGACACCTACGTACGACTCTGAACGATCTGAAAAATAGCGAAAATCGTTGATCGTTGACACGACGTTCAGTTTCAAAATACTGTTCGTCGTTTGAAACGCAGCAGACATATTGCTACGTTTGACACCCTGCCAACGACGAACAACATCCACATGACCGCCTTGATCAAACAATATCTCGCTGAACGATGTAGCGTTGTTTGTGAGATGGGTACGAGTGACCGCTACAAAATGACTTATGAGCGATCTCGGCAAATCGTAGCAACGATCTGGGAGTGTCACGTCGCTAACGAGATCACTAGCGATATCATTGTGTGTAAAGCAGCCTTAAGAGTTACATCTTTGTTAATTCGGCTCTCCCATTCCTAGCACCAGTTCTCTGGAATGTGCTACAGTAAATAATCTGATTGATTGTCACAATGTGACTGCAGGATAATGAGGGATAGGGGGCTCCTATACTGTCCCTCACACTAGGGGACCCCAAGCTATTCCTAACCTCTGGATTACCCCTGAAGATGGAGATGCCGGAGTCTCGTGCATTACTAGTCTACTGACTAGATCTAATCTGTAATCCCCAAGGGAAGGAAGGGGCAGGATTATGATGGAAATACAGATTAAGGCCCCCTTCACACGTCCGTGAAAAACACGCACGTGTGTTACGGGTCGTTTTTCGGGTCCGTGTCCCGTTTTTGTGTCCGTTTTTATGGTCCGTGTGGCATCTGTGTGAATTGCGTATGCTAGCCGTGTTTGTGTGTAGAATGTCCGTGTGTGCGTGTGGAATGAACGTGTATGTGTACGAGGAATGTCCGTGTGTGTGATGCACAATGTCGTTTATAAATGTTGGCTGACAGCAGACAGAGTTGCGCGATGAGAATGAACTCGGGTTAACTTCACCCAACTTCATCCTCATACCGCGTCTCTGTCTGTGTCGAGTACTGATTAGCGGTCACCTGTGAAGGATTCACCAGTGACCGCTAATCCCCCGAGTGACTGAAGTTTCCCCCCCTCTCTCATACTCACCGATCCCCGATCACCGGCGTGGCGCTTCACGGCATTCACACTGCTGCGGCGGCTTTTACTATTTTGAAAAAGCCGGCCGCTCATTAAACAATCTCGTATTCCCTGCTTTCCCCGCCCACCGGCGCCTATGATTGGTTGCAGTGAGACACGCCCCCACGCTGAGTAACAGATGTCTCACTGCAGCCAATCACAGCAGTCGGTGGCCGTGTCTATACTGTGCATTGAAATAAATAAATAAATAATTTAAAAAAACGGCGTGCAGTCCCCCCAATTTAATGCCAGCCAGATAAAGCCATACGGCTGAAGGCTGGTATTCTCAGGATGGGGAGCACCACGTTATGGGGAGCCCCCCACCCTAACAATATCAGTCAGCAGCCGCCCAGAATTGCCGCATACATTAGATGCGACAGTTCTGGGACTGTACCCGGCTCTTCCTGATTTGCCCTGGTGCTTTGGCAAATCGGGGTAATAAAAAGTTAATGGCAGCCCATAGCTGCCACTAAATCCTAGATTAATCATGTCAGGCGTCTCCACGAGATTCCTTTCATGATTAATCTGTAAGTTACAGTAAATAAACACACACCAGAAAAAATCATTTATTAGAAATAAAAAACACAAACATATACCATTGGTTCACCAATTTAATCAGCCCGAAAAAGCCCTCCATGTCCGGAGTAATCCAGGATGGTCCAGCGTCGCTTCCAGCTCTGCTGCATGAAGGTGACCGGAGCAGCAGAAGACACCGCCGCTCCTGTCAGCTCCACGCGGCAAATGAAGACAGCTGCGCGATCAGCTGTGCTGTCACTGAGGTTACCCGCGGCCACCGCTGGATCCAGTGACAGCGGGTAACCTCAGTGACAGCTGAGCTGATCGCGCTACTCACCTCAGTTGCTGCGTGGAGCTGACAGGAGCGGCGGTGTCTGCTGCAGCTTCTGTCACCTTCATGCAGCAGAGCTGGAAGCGACGCTGGACCATCCTGGATTATGCCGGACATGGAGGGCTTTTTCGGGCTTATTAAAGTGGTGATGAGGGAATTTGTTAGTGTTTTTTTTATTTCTAATAAAGGATTTTTTCAGGTGTGTGTGTGTTTATTTACTGTAACTTACAGATTAATCATGAAAGGAATCTCGGGGAGACACCTGACATGATTAATCTAGGATTTAGTGGCAGCTATGGGCTGCCATTAACTCCTTATTACCCCGATTTGCCAAAGCACCAGGGCAAATCGGGAAGAGCCGGGTACAGTCCCAGAACTGTCGCATCTAATGTATGCGGCAATTCTGGGCGGCTGCTGACTGATATTGTTAGGCTGGGGGGCTCCCCATAACGTGGAGCTCCCCATCCTGAGAATACCAGCCTTCAGCCGTATGTCTTTATCTGGCTGGCATTAAAATTGGGGGGGACCGCACGCCGTTTTTTTTAATTATATATTTATTTATTTCAATGCACAGTATAGACACGGCCACCGGCTGCTGTGATTGGGTGCAGTGAGGCACCTGTCACTCAGCGTGGGGGCGTGTCTCACTGCAACCAATCATAGGCGCCGGTGGGCGGGGAAAGCAGGGAATACGAGATTGTTTAATGAGCGGCCGGCTTTTTCAAAATAGTAAAAGCCGCCGGAGCAGTGTGAACGCCGTGCAGCGCCGTGCCGGGGATCGGGGAACGGTAAGTATGAGAGAGGGGGGAAACTCACCGACAGACTGTGAGAGAGGGACAGACAGACAGAGAGAGAGACCGACCGCCGGACTCAGGGAGATCGACCGACATAGACAGAAATAGAAAGAATGGCCGACATCGCTAGAAAAAAAAAAACACCAAACGGACTATAGGTAGATGCATACGTGTTTACTAACGTGTCTGCACATACCCATAGACTTTCATTGTGTCCATGTGTGCGTGCTCCGTGCAGATAACGGACATGCACCCGTGCAAAACGGAAACACATATGGATCACGGACACGCACACACGGACATAATGAAATAACGCATGTGTGACCACAATCATAGATTAACATTGGTGCATGTTTGTCCCTGTCTCCGGTATATACGGAAACGGAACAAACACGCACGTGTTTCACGGACGTGTGAAGGGGGCCTAAGACAGATGGGAATCATTGCAAATTCACAAAAATAAACAGTGAGAGGCTAAGGAGAAAAGCAAGAGCAGGAAGGCAGCAACAATAATGACAACAAGGGTTAACACAACAACAGCTCACAGTAATAATGCACAAAACACCCATAAATCTGGATAACAAAACCTCACCAGGTCAGTATAGGTAAACTATAGCTGGCATTAATGAAATAGTCCTGCCAGCATATACAGAACGGGAGCAAACAATACTTTCTCCTCTACAGCATGTGATCACAGACATTAACAAGCAGCCCAGCAGAGAATAACTCTTACTAGCCTGCCCAAGCCTGTGGTTTGATGCCTGCGTCTCCCTGCACTGCTCACAGACAGTAGAGAAATTTACATGCAAAGTACCAGAGTCTATCATTTCAACAGATCCTGACGCTGCCATGACAGTTGGCAAAACCTGCAAACATCTCCTTGAAACATTGATCCACAACATAGACAATTTCAAAGAGGTTTTTTTCGAAGATGAAAATAAAATAAAGACAGATGTTGAAAACTCAACTGGTTTGTCTGAGACTGTAATGCTGATGGCCTATCCTAAAGCCTGCTTTACAGGAGTCGAACTATTGTGCGATAGCACGAGCGATCGTACCCGCCCCCGTCGTTTTTGCGTAACGGGAAAATCGCTGCCCGTGGCGCACAAACTCGTTTAACCCCGTCACACGCACTTACCTTCCGGATGACCTCGCTGTGGTCGACGAATGTCCACTTCCTGAAGTGGGAGGAACGTTCGGCGTCATAGCGACGTCACACGGCAGCCGGCTAATAGAAGCGGAGGGGTGGAGATGAGCGGGATGTAAACATCCCGCCCACCTCCTTCCTTCCATTAAGCCGGCGGGTGCCGTGGGACGCAGGTAAGCTGTGTTCATCGTTCCCGTGGTGTCACACGGAGCAACGTGTGATGCCACAGAAACGATGAACAACCTGCACCCATGAAAATAAACGATATTATGAAAGTTAACGACGAGTACACGACTCACGATTTGTGAGCGATACCGAGGCGCTCGGAAGTGTCACACAAGACGACGTAGTGCGCTATGCCGGATGTGCGTCACAAAAACCGTGACCCCGACGACATATCGCATGATATATCGTCTCGTGTAAAGCCTGCATTAGGCTTTGTAACCAAAGCAGGTAGCAGGGTCTTGCAGCCTGTACAGATAAGCATAAGGGTTCAAATTCATCAAGACCAGTGATGTACACTGAAAAATGATGCCAGGGACTGGAGTGAGATTTCTGGCATAGGAAACATTGCAGTTTGTTATGAATTAGAGACGAGGTGGCATCACACCCTTGTTCTGGCCAAGTTCTGCCCATTTTGGCAAAGCTGGTTAAAATTGGCGTGAACACACACACACACACACACCAGCCTTTAATCACATGATGTGATGTAAAAAAGGTCCTTAAGCAGTCCTATAATTGGCATATAAACACTGGGGCCACTAGGATTATGGGGGCCCTGTGAAATTGTCCAGTTTGCTCTCCCTTTCCCCTAATACCAGTCCTACATGCCAGCCTGTGTCCTGTTCAGTTCTTTTAGACTCCTGCAATTAAGAGACCTTTGGTTACATCATGTCACATGACTTTGAAATCATCAAAGTTCCTTAAACAATCAACCTTAGAATATAACTGATGGAGTCCATAAGAGAGCAGGGTTCCTCAGAAATTGAGCAATTTGATTCCTCCCAACTCCTGACTGTAACTAGGGCTTATTCTTGGAGTAGGGCTTATATTTCAAGCATTCTCGAAAAATCCCATAAAATCATGTTAGGGCTTATTTTTGGTGTAGGTCTTATTTTCAGGGAAACAGGGTATTCATGAACACTCTGCAGGTCTTTGAGTTGCCTTCATAATGACATAGAGAAGACACTAGAAGCAAACAGCAGAAGAAGCAGAAGCAAAGAAAATACAGCTGAAAAACCCAGAGCAGAAACCCTAAACACAAAATTAGTGCAGAAAGTACATGAGTAGATATCTCTTACTGGATAGAACTGGAGGAAACACATCCTTAGGAACATCGGGGTCTTCTTGTTTACAGTCCTGTGGGAGAAGAGGACGGGGACATCTCTCTGGTGTTGTCCTCTTACTGGATAGACCTGGAGGAGACACATACAGGGACTGAATTCATTCCTTACATACAGATAATTATAGGCCGTGTGTATTTAGTCCTGTCTATTACCTGGTGATGCGAGGGGCTGGGGAACCTCCGTCATGACGTCACTGTACAGATCTTTGTGTCCTTCTAAATACACCCACTCCTCCATGGAGAAATAGACGGTGACGTCCTGACACCTTATAGGAACCTGACACATACAATGATACCGTCACCCCCGATCCCTTCATAGCGTTACTGTATAATGTCACAGCATTCCCAGCAGTGTCACCTCTCCAGTCAGCAGCTCAATCATCTTGTAGGTGAGTTCTAGGATCTTCTGATCATTGATGTCCTCATGTATCGGGGGGTGAGGTGGAGGCCCCGTGATTGGGCTCAGGGGTCTTCCCCATCCCTCAGACAAAGGGGCCTGACAGCGCTCACTAGAGGTCTTCTTCACTACTGTGTAATCCTGGTTATGGAGAGACACAGTAATAAAATCTCACTCCAGACATTTCCAGAGTCCTCACCTCTCCAGTTCTGTCCATCTGTTATTCCCATAGATAAGAATGATGTAATGTGACGTCATGAGAATCTCTCACCTCTCCAGTAAGCCGCAAGAGGATCTCTAGGGTGAGGTGTAATATCCTCTCCGCCATCTTGTCCCTGTCCATATCCATCCTTGATGGGTCAATCAGGAGGATTCTCTTATATAGAAGATCTCCACTGAGTGGATCCAATATTGTAGGGACCTGAATGGGGAGAAGATGACAATGTAACATCATACAGAATCCGCTGTAATAATACAATTACTGGAGATAACCGTTCACTAGATAGGGATGATTGACGCACTGCCATGAGGAGTCTAGACTAACTCTGCTGACTCATTATAGTGAATGGAGCCTTTGAGGGTTTCTTCTGAATCATGTCATTTGAAGAATTACATGTGGACCTTTCATGCTAATAGGTTGAGGAGAAGGGACGTAGCCTCACTGCGCCCTGAACTATGCTTATCCAGAGGGGCATGATTAAGTGCCTACACAGTCATCACCAGAGCCTCTGTAATTGGACTTTGCTGACAGTAGGCACCAGTTACCAATGTGTTCCACCAACAGGCTGTGTATCATGAGAAAGATGGGGTGGGAACCACTGCCTCTAGAGAAGAACAGGAAGGATAAACCCTGTCACTTACTCTGAGCAACCCTGAGCTCCCCGATGTCCCAAGACAGGTTCTTTCACGTCGTGCAACAATCACGTGTCTTACCTAACCAACAACCGTGTCTAGTGAGCAGGGCAGGAGGAACACTAGTCCTCCTTTATGATAATGACACAAAAGGAAAACAACAGACAAAGGAAAAAGAAACTGCATTCCCAAATAACAAGTGGTAAAAAGGGGGGTTGCAAGGGGCTGTGGCCTGGCCAGAGATGTGAGAAGCAGCTAAGAAGAGAGCTCCTGGAACTGCCAATTATCCTGACTTCCACTGGGCTGTGGCGAGGACAAAAATCATCCGTGCAGCAACCAGAGACCACCCTGAACTTACTGCACAGCTTGGACGGAGGTTACATGGCTGGGGGGACGAGCAGGAGGCAGAAGGAGGCGGCAACAGGAATGGAAGGTACTGCACAAAATGGTAGTGGGACACAGACACCAGCCTCCAAAGCAGCTAGAGCTGCAGCAACTCATGCAGCTGAAAAACTATCTGAGTATGCCAGGGGCACAGAATGCAGGGCTCCCACGGTGCACAGGGATGAAAGAGTTAAACTGGGGAGCTCCAGACAGCACAGCCCTCACAATGCAGTGGAGGAGGAAGGAGGAAATAGTGCAGACTCATTATTACAGCAAGGCTTGCAGGACAAGCTGGAGCTCCCTGCATCCATGCATAATAAATGTCCACATGAGCCTGACACAACTTTGCAGGGTGCTGAGCCCACTCTGAAAGACGTGCTTGCAGCTATAGCTCAAAATGGCTCCACGATGACATCCCTCAGCTTCCAGATGGGCCAAATCATGGAGGAGTTATCAGGTGTGAAACAGAGCCTCCAAAAAGTGAATGACCGCATGACGGCATCAGAGGGGAGAATCAGTGACTTAGAGGACAAAATGTCTCAGGTTACCAGTGACTCCCGCAGGCATGATCAGCAACTGGCATTTCTACTTAACAAGACAGATGATTTAGAAAATAGACTGAGGAGAAACAATGTGTGGCTGATAGGGGTTCCAGAAAAAACGGAGGGCACAAATCCATCAGAATTCTTTGAGAGATGGCTGCAAAAAGTATTTGGCACAGAGGTCCTATCCCCCCTGTATGCTGTGGAGAGAGCCCACAGAGTGCCCACCAGACCCCTGCCTCCGGGAGCTCCTCCAAGACCTGTCCTGGTGAAACTACTACATTATAGAGACCGGGATGCGATCCTAAGAGCGGCTAGAAACAAAGGCTCCATAACTGTGGACGGCCACAAAATATCCTTCTTGCCTGATTATTCAGTTGAAATTTCAAAAAGAAGAGCTCAATTCACAGATGTGAAACGACGCCTGAGAAATGCACAAGTCTCGTACTCCATGCTGTACCCAGCGAGGCTCAGGGTAGCTGAGAAATGCACAAGTCTCGTACTCCATGCTGTACCCAGCGAGGCTCAGGGTGGCTGCACTGCAAGAGACATTCTTTTTTGAAAATCCTAAAGATGCTCTCAGATGGCTCGATATGAATGAGTAACGGCTCAGGCAAAGTCCACAACGTTGATATGTAACCCTTTAAGCACTTTATGGGTGATGAATACTCGACTGTCTGCTACGATTACATAGGATTGTCCCAGTGGATAAAATTATTATGATACCCATTGATTGGTTCCAGCAGAACTCCCTGGAAGAGGAGTTTGGGTTTCCTTATTCTTTCCCTTTTTCACTTCCAGAGACGGTTTTTGGTTTTCTCACTTCCCTGCATTTTTCGTTGTTCTCAGGCTTTTTTTTTTTTCTTGCCTTAAACCATTTTGGGAAGCGGAAATTTTGTCTCTCTTGTTTTCGGCTTCAGGATGGACTGGTGCCTCAGTTTCAACGTTTATGTTGTGGGACAACTGTTAGATGGGAGGGGGTTGAGGGGGGGAAATGTTTCTGCAGCTTTATTGATGCTTTTATATTTATGTCTGCTAATGGTTCTCATGTGGTTCAGGAAGGTGGAGGAGGGTTGGAACTCTTTGCCGGGTGTGACTGCTTCCATTACATACGCATACCACCAGGATGGCGGGTAGGGTTAACATTCTTTCTTGGAATGTCCGTGGCTTGGGAGACCCCACAAAAAGGGTAGCAGTAATGGAACAGGTCAAATCCCACTTTCCAGCAATCATCATGAATCGCTCATGGGTGGGCCATTGTTTCCACTCAACCTACACAGCTCATTCCAGAGGTGTCAGTATCTTAGTCCACAGAGCAATCCCATTTGAGATCATTTCATCCACAGTAGATCAGGAAGGTAGATTCATTTGCGTGCACTGTAAAATATTTAACAAGGAGCTCCTTCTGATAACAGCTTATATACCGCCTCCATATAATAATACTGTTATGAACAAAATTGCGGAAATGATTAGCAAGACCCACAATGTACAGGTGGTGTGCACGGGGGATTTCAACATCATTCACCCATATTGGGACAAACACAATGCGGGTACTCAGAACACTATCCTAACTCCAAATTTGGGGACACGGTGGCTGAACTGGCACTTTCAGATCTGTGGAGAATCAGAAACCCTGGAATCAAGCGATTCTCGTGCTATTCCAAAACACACAACAGTCTGTCCAGAATAGACCTGATCTTGGGCTCGGAGGGTATACTGCCAATGGTGGAAAACACAGAATACCTTCCTAGAGGTTTATCAGACCATTCCCCATGGTTGACACGACTTAATATTTTACCCGGGCTTGATCGTACCCGCAGCTTGTGGTCCTTCAATCCTTTTTGGCTACAGATTATAGATGTGGGCCCGGTTGAACTAGCCCTTGAATACTATTTTCAGGACAACTGTACTGGGGAGGTGTCGCTTAACACTGTTTGGGATGCCATGAAGGCCTGTCTGAGGGGGTCACTGATACAGGGGGTCAGTAGATCTAAAATTTTTCTTAAAGAACGGGTCCAGATGACAGAACAGAAGTACATTCTGTCAGGGGATACACGGGACTTACTGGAATGTAGGGGGCACAAGAAGCATATGACTCTCACATTAAGGAACGGGCCACTAACAAAAGACTTTTTTCACAACAGAGATTCTTTGAAGAGGGCGAAAAAGCAGGTCATTTATTAGCGGTGATTGCTAAAGCACAAAGGGAGAACACATTTGTGGGGGCGCTAAGGGACAAAACCGGGACCATAGTCAATCAACCTGACCAAATTTTGGCTACCTTCTCTGAATTCTACAAACAACTTTACAGTACTAAACTGCAATATGATAGGGAACAGATAGCTTCTTACCTGAAAGACATCCCCTTGCCCTCACTTTCAGATGAGGACAGGGTATACCTAAACAGTCCACTCACACTGGAAGAGTTGCATTTAGCGGTATCCTCCATGCCCAATAATAAGTCACCGGGTTCAGATGGGATCCCCACAGAGATTTACAAAAAGTTTGGAGACATCCTGCTCCCCCAGCTGCTGTCGGCCTTCCAGCAAGCAGCCAAAAATGGCTCCTTGCCCCAGTCGATGCGAGAAGCAGTGATAGTTGTCATACCTAAACCTGGCAAGGATCTCCTCATCCCTGACTCTTATAGACCTACCGTGTTTCCCAGATAGTAAGACACCCCCGATAGCAAGATGTTGTGGGGGTTTTGGGGGGGTCGGCTAATGTAAGACGTACCCCGAAAGTAAGACATAGTAAACGGAAAGCGTTATTTATTTATTTTTTCTTCTTTACAGTACTGGCAGCCGACTATTGTGAACGATCAGCTGATCGCTCCCAATAGCCGGCGGCCGAGAGCCCTGACATGCCGGCGGCCGAGCGCTCAGCTGAGCGCCCTGACATGCCGGCGGCCGAGCGCTCAGCTGAGCGCCCTGACATGCACGGCGGCCGAGCGCCCAGCTGGGAGCCGTCACATGCCGGCGGTCGGGCACCCAGCCGAGCGCCCTGACATGCCGGCGGCCGAGCGCCCAGCTGAGAGCCGTCACATGCCGGCGGTCGGGCGCCCAGCTGAGCGCTCTGACATGCCGGCGGCCGAGCGCCCAGCTGAGCGCCCTGACATGCCGGCGGCCGAGCGCTCAGCCGAGCGCCCTGACATGCCGACGGCCGAGCACTCAGCCGAGCGCCCTGACATGCCGGCGGCCAAGCGCCCAGCTGAGAGCCGTCACATGCCGGCGGTCGGGCACCCAGCCGAGCGCCCTGACATGCCGGCGGCCAAGCGCCCAGCTGAGCGCCCTGACATGCCGGCAGCCGAGCGCCCTGACATGCCGGCGGCCGAGCGCTCAGCTGAGAGCTGTCACATGCCGGCGGTCGGGCGCCCAGCTGAGCGCCCTGACATGCCGGCGGCCGAGCGCTCAACTGAGCGCCCTGACATGCCGGCGGCCGAGCGCCCAGCTGAGCGCCCTGACATGCCGGCAGCCGAGCGCCCTGACATGCCGGCGGCCGAGCGCTCAGCTGAGAGCTGTCACATGCCGGCGGTCGGGCGCCCAGCTGAGCGCCCTGACATGCCGGCGGCCGAGCGCTCAGCCGAGCGCCCTGACATGCCGACGGCCGAGCACTCAGCCGAGCGCCCTGACATGCCGGCGGCCAAGCGCCCAGCTGAGAGCCGTCACATGCCGGCGGTCGGGCACCCAGCCGAGCGCCCTGACATGCCGGCAGCCGAGCGCCCTGACATGCCGGCGGCCGAGCGCTCAGCTGAGAGCTGTCACATGCCGGCGGTCGGGCGCCCAGCTGAGCGCCCTGACATGCCGGCGGCCGAGCGCTCAACTGAGCGCCCTGACATGCCGGCGGCCGAGCGCCCAGCTGAGAGCCGTCACATGCCGGCGGTCGGGCACCCAGCCGAGCGCCCTGACATGCCGGCGGCTGAGCGCCCAGCTGAGCGCCCTGACATGACGGCGGCCGAGCGCTCAGCCGAGCGCCCTGACATGCCGGCGGCCGAGCGCCCAGCTGAGAGCTGTCCCATGCCGGCGGTCGTGCGCTCAGCCGAATGCTCGGCCACCAAGAAATGTTGCAGTAATGTTGTCCGTGGTCCATCAGGACCACAGACAACATACAAAAACACGCAGCCTCAGTGCCCTCATGTGCAGCAATCGCGGCAAGTCCCCATACCGTACATTGCATGGAGACTTGCTGCGATTGCTGTGGGATTTTTTTCCAATATAAGACATACCCCGAAAGTAAGACATAGTGGGACTTTTGGCGGTAAAAAGAATGTAAGACACTGTCTTACTTTCGGGGAAACACGGTATCTCTCTGTTACCTACAGATATCAAAATAATAGCTAAAGTACTAGCTTCCAGACTTAATAAGGTTATACTTTCACTAATCCATTCGGACCAGTCGGGGTTCACGCCTTCCAGATCAACGGCAGTGAATATACGACGGTTACACCTCAACTTACAATTGCCAGTTGATAACTCAGGGGATAGAGTAATTTGCTCCCTAGACACCGCTAAGGCTTTCGACTCTATTGAGTGGGAGTTTCTCTGGGCAGTACTTGAAAGATTTGGACTGGGGAGGGACTTTATTTTCTGGGTAAGACTTCTATATAATAACCCTACTGCTAGGATCAAAGTTAATGGATGCCTTACTTCTCCTTTCCATCTAGGTAGCGGCACCCGCCAGGGATGCCCGCTATCGCCCTTACTATTTGCTCTGGCCATTGAGCCTATGGCGGCAATGGTTAGATCCAATCCAGACATAACAGGGTTCAGGAGGGGTGGTCAGGAGGAAAAAATAGCGTTGTACGCAGATGATACACTCCTTTTTCTGGCCAATGCAACATCATCACTGCCAACAGCAATGGGGGTTATACAAGAATTTGGGAAGTACTCAGGTCTATCAATCAACTGGGAAAAGTCTGTATTACTTCCGGTGGATGGAATCACAAACTCACTTAACTACGTACACTCGGGCCTCCAGGTTGTTGCCCAGTTTAAATATTTGGGGATAATGGTCACCACTCGTGTTGAGGATTATGAGAATCTCAACCTAACCCCTATTCTGTCGAAATTTAAGGATGAGAAGGAAGTCTGGTCTCGCCTGCCCTTCTCAGCAGTTGGCCGCACTAACTTGATTAAAATGATCTGGATGCCCCAACTATTATACAAGCTACACAACTCTCCACAATGGATCCCACAAATATTTTTCCATAAGGTAAATGCATTATTCCAGGAAGTGATCTGGAGCAGAAAGATGCAGCGCATTAGGCTCCAGACCCTGCAGAGGGATAAAAGTAGTGGAGGTCTGGCGGTACCCAATCCATGGGTTTACTATTTGGCGGCTCAGCTTCAGCACATTAGGGGATGGGAGGACCCTGGAGGGGGGGGGGCACAGTATAAAATTCTACAACAATATTTTCACTCCACTAGTCTATACGAGGTTCTTGAGGCAGGAGGCTTCGGAGCTGCTGCTAATAGTTGCCCAACCCTACTACTAATCCAAAAACTTTGGGATAAAACTAAAAAACTACAAGACATTCAGGAAATTTCACAATACACCTCTATATGGAAAACTCCATGGTTACCTAACTTGCATCATTGAGAGGGGTTTGGGAGCTGGGCTTTGAGAGGGATAAATAGATTCACATATATTGTGGAGGGGGGGGCAACTCAGAGGCTTCCCTCAGTTGCAAGCAGAGTTTGGGATCCAGAATTCTGAGTTTTATAAGTTCTTGCAACTGAGACATGCCTATCAGGCAGAAATCTCTATTACGGACAGAGCATTGGAGCAGAACAAAGTCATGCAACGCATAGCAACCTCTAGAGGCTCAGCGGGAGTGATCTCTCGTTTATATTGGGATCTATTATATTTGGTCCACCGGAACTTTCCAGTAAACGCAAAAGAAAAATGGGAACAAGCTATAGGACCTGTTCAGGACAACCAATGGGTAGAAATTTTAGAAAGAATTCCTAGTCTATCATTGGGGGAGGCATACAGACTGTCACACCTGTACGTTATTCACCAAGTATATCGCACTCCTAGATTCCTGTTTGATATTGGAGTTAGAACTGACCCCTTCTGCCCGCGATGCAAAATATGTTCCGGAGATCTATTACATATGATGTGGTCGTGTCCTGATATTGAACATTACTGGAGAGAGGTGACAGAAATAATCAATAGAGTATATACGATAGAGACGAGCTTAACTCCCTTTGTATGTATTCTGGGATACATGGAGGATTTACCTTTGAAGGAGGAGGGCAAAGTGGCCGTATCTAGACTATTATATATTGCCAGGAAACTAATCGCTCATCACTGGATCTCGGACCACAGTCCTACAATATCTGAATATGTCAAAAAAGTTAATTGGGTGATAAATGTGGAGAAAAGTATATACCGGAAAAGAAATGGCGTCATCAAATTTGAAAAAATATGGGCATGATGGATAGACGGGTCAGGGTTGGCTTCGAGGGAACTGATTAGGTTTAGATTGGGCTTACTCTAAATTGATAACAAGGGGCAAAGGTCGAGAAATTTCTGCAGAACTTATCTGGGAGAAGAGAGAGCATGGGAACAGGTTAGATTCTTCATCAAAAATGACATTCAAATGTGTACAATGCCAAACAAAGCAAAAACTCAAAGAAAAACAAAAGTCTAATTGGATTAATTGATAAATGTAATAATGGTACTTAAGAACTTTTGTCTAGGAATGTGTGGAGCTGCAGATTTAACATTATCTCTCCTTTCTACAAGACTGTTTAATGTTTGTTGGGGAGGGGAGGGTTGGGAGGGGGGTAGAGGCTGGGTAGCGGCTGCGTAGCCTCCAATGTTTATTTGGTTGTAACTTGTAAAACTTTAATAAAACCATTTAATTTAAAAAAATAATTTACAAGACCATTTACAGCTTCCTCCATTACAGAACTGCAATGTACCCGTAACACAATGTCTGCTGTATGGTGGAGCTGGTGGGAATCTGATGGTTTGTGCAGACACAGACCTGAATGGAGGAGTCTCCTCCGATTTACGGAAGGCACTAGAGGATGCTGGGATTATTCTCACACACAGATTCTGTCAGTGAGAAAGAAAATCTCCATCTGCACCGCCACATCCAATAACAATGGTCTGAGGGCGAGACGTTGTGTTATTTTATGGACAGCACTGAAAGTACATTAGTGTGAACGAGAACTTTAAGGAGGTAATGTAGATCCAAAGTAGTATGCAGAGTTTCACTAGTATGGCAAAAACAAAAAGATTTAAAATGAGTAAGAAACAAAAAAGTGCTCCTGTTTTGCCCCTTACTGGCTTCTGTAGCCCTCAGCGAGTGACGTCACCCAGCTCTCCCTTGTACGCGGTCACTGGAGGAAGTAGTTTTCCGTCCGGAACTCTCCTCCGCGTGTACCGTGTTTCACCACCCATATTAGAGCGCCCACTGCTCCCATCAGATCCACGGTGTCTCTAAGCACACTTCTAAGGAAAATATGTTCCTGTGTATCCAGCGCTTACACCGCTGACCACCACTGCAAGGCAAGTGACTATACCGGCTTCTCCTGCACCAGGCAGATCTTTAGTCATTTTGTTAAATCTGGAACTAGTCAGACTACCTTTGTATATTTGTATATTTACAGCCTGTTAATCCTCCTTTGGACAGCACATCTAATCCAATCTGGGCATTACATATTTGGACACCGAAATCAGACAGCCCCTATATGCCAGGCATTAGGATCACTGTACTATCCTATCTTGTAACAGTATTACCTAATCTTAACCTCCCCCATTCACCGATTTTATTCCCTTAAGGCCCAGTCACACACAACGACTTACCAGCGATCCCGAAAACGATGTGACCTGATAGGGATCGCTGGTAAGTCGCTGGGAGGTCGCTGGTGAGATGTAACACAGTCAGATCTTACCAGCGATGCAGGAACAATACAGGTCGCAGTAGTGACCTGTATAACGATCTCAGCAGTCACTGTGACCCTGTCACACAGTGTCAAACACAGCGATGTGTGCTGCCCAGCAGGACATCACCTTTGAAGAAAATGGCCTGGACCATTCTGCAACGACCGGCGACCTCACAGCAGGGGCCTGATCGCTGGTAGGTGTCACACATAACGAGATCGCTAACGGGATGCGTCACAGAAACCGTGACTCAGCTGCGATCTCGCTAGCGATCTCGTTATGTGTGATGGTACCTTTAGGCAAGATTCAGCCATACACCCTTGTTGCCCTTTCAGAGTCCACTATCTAGGGAACTACAAACCCTATCTCCATCTGGGAACCCAAAAAGCCAAGTTTATATCTATGACCCCACTGTAATCCATTACCCCCTCCCCCTCTCCCCCCCACACTTTTTTGTTTCATACTCATTTTAAATCTTTTTGTTTTTGCCATACTAGTGAAACTCTGCATACTACTTTGGCTCTACATTACCTCCTTAAAGATCACTCAATTAACCTCCAAAACTGCAGGTATCCAAAATATTTTTAGTATTTATATATTTATACATATTTTATCCAATTCCCTTCTCACTGTGTTTTCTTTATTAGCGCAGCAGTCATATACATAATCCCGTTTTGTATTTTTACCCTGACAGGTTCACACGGACCCTGTCCACTGCTTGCAGCTTTCAAAATTGTGAGACTAGCTATCTTCTCAATAAACCTCATTTGTTTCAGAGTTGATAGAGTTGATACAGTCCCCTTTCATCTTTTTCCGTGAGCGCTAGTGTTTCGTTTTAGGGTACTGTCACACTTTAGTGACGCTCCAGCGATCCCACCAGCGATATGACCCAGTCAGGATCGCTGGTGCGTCGCTACATGGTCGCTGGTGAGCTGTCAATCAGGCAGATCTCACCAGCGACCAGTGACCAGCCCCCAGCCAGCAGCGACGCGTGGAAGCGATGCTGCGCTTGGTAACTAAGGTAAATATCGGGTAACCAAGCGCTTGGTTACCCAATATTTACCTCTGTTACCAGCGCACACTGCTTAGCGCTGGCTCCCTGCTCTCTGCACTCCTAGCCAGAGTACACATCGGGTTAATAAGCAAACCGCTGTGCTTATTTACCCGATCTGTACTCCAGCTACGTGTGCAGAGAGCAGGGAGCCAGCACTGGCAGCCTGAGAGCGGCGGACGCTAGTAACAAAGGTAAATATCAGGTAACCAAGAAAGGGCTTCCCTTGGTTACCCGATATTTACCTTGGTTACAGCTTACCGCAGGCTGCCAGACGCCGGCTCCCTGCTCCCTACACATTCAGATCGTTGCTCTCTCGCTGTCACACACAGCGATGTGTGCTTCACAGCAGGAGAGCAACGTCTAAAAAATGAACCAGGGCTGTGTGTAATGAGCAGCGATCTCACAGCAGGGGCCAGATCGCTGCTCAGTGTCACACACAGCGAGATCGTTAATGAGGTCACTGGTGCGTCACAAAAACCGTGACTCAGCAGCGATCTCGCTATGTGAGAAGTACCCCTTAAACTGAACGAGAACTAAGAGGAATCAAAGCTCTTATATCTCCTAATCCTGCCATCTCCACCGCTCTCATTACACAAGTATAACACATATAATACTGGAGGATAAAACAAGACTGAGCACAAGACCTTCACAGCCGTCTACACATCATAGGGAGATTTCATGGCACCTTCTCTCCTTCTACCTGATGATCCTGAGGAACATCGGGGTCTTCTTGTTTACAGTCCTGTGGGAGAAGAGGACGGGGACATCTCTCTGGTGTTGTCCTCTTACTGGATAGACCTGGAGGAGACACATACAGGGACTGAATTCATTCCTTACATACAGATAATTATAGGCCGTGTGTATTTAGTCCTGTCTATTACCTGGTGATGTGAGGGGCTGGGGAACCTCCATCATGACGTCCTTGTACAGATCTTTGTGTCCTTCTAAATACTCCCACTCCTCCATGGAGAAATAGACGGTGACGTCCTCACACCTTATAGGAACCTGACACATACAATGATACCGTCACCCCGATCCCTTCATAGCGTTACTGTATAATGTCCCAGCATTCCCAGCAGTGTCACCTCTCCAGTCAGCAGCTCAATCATCTTGTAGGTGAGTTCTAGGATATTCTGGTCATTGGTGTCCTCTTGTATCGGGGGGTGAGGTGGAGGCCCCGTGATTGGGCTCAGGGGTCTTCCCCATCCCTCAGACACAGGGGCCTGACAGCGCTCACTAGAGGTCTTCTTCACTACTGTGTAATCCTGGTTATGGAGAGACACAGTAATAAATCTCACTCCAGACATTTCCAGAGTCCTCACCTCTCCAGTTCTGTCCATCTGTTATTCCCATAGATAAGAATGGTGTAATGTGACGTCATCAGAATCTCTCACCTCTCCAGTAAGCCGGAAGAGGATCTCTAGGGTGAGGTGTAATATCCTCTCCGCCATCTTGTCCCTGTCCATATCCATCCTTCACGGGGCAATCAGGAGAATTCTCTTCTATAGAATAAAACCACTGAGAGGATCCGATATTATAAGGACCTGAATGGGAAGGAGATGAGCCGATATGTAACATTAATCGAGATAATAATGAAGGGACGATATTATTTCCAATGTATGTAAAGCGCTTAATAGCGCTATATAAATGAATAAAAGTATTATTATTATTATTATTATTATTATCATCATTTGGGCAGTAGAAAAAATTTCAACATGAAATGAAGTTGCACCTAAAATGGTATCAATGAAAACGTCGGCTCATCAAGCAAAAAACAAGTCGTCACTCAACTCCGATGTCAGAAAATGGAGACACAAGCCGATTTTTTTTTTTTTTTAGAAAACTCTGATTTTTATTCACTACTAGAGATGAGTGAACCTGGAGTTCGGTTTTCGGTACAAACTCAGACTTCTCCAAGATAGCAAAGTTCAGGTTTGGGTTCGGGGGCTTCACGTATGGAAACCACTCTCGTGTTATCAGAAGTATTGTGCACCCAGAAATAAAACTGAAAAGACCGCTGTTAGTGATGTGTTTATGGCTGCATGTGGGCGGAGACCTGAACTGCCAATCAGTGACTTCAAATAAAGTCCAGGTCAAGTCTAAGTCCAGAACCGATCTTTACAAATGTTCAGCTGGACCAGCAGAAGCCGAACGTCCACGGGTCCGCTCATCTCTAGTCACCACTGAGATAATAAATGTCTGATATTGCCGTAATCACACTGACCTGGAGAATCACGCTGACCGCTCACTTCCAGCACATCGGGAATGGAGTAAAAACAATGATGGAATTTTTTTTTTTTCACCATTTCACCGCACTTGGAATTTTTACTTAATTTCTAGTAGATTTTATGGTAAAATTAAAACCCATGAGTCATTTAAAAAAACAACAAAAAAAAAACCAACTATCCTTTATACGGCAATGTGGGTGGAAAAATAAAAGAGCAGCGCAGCTACACACAATCATGTAGCAACGGAGAGGAAATCCGTCCATCTCTACATAAGGCACAGACGGTTTATTACTGCCTCTGCCTTCTCTGTCACTGTATACACAGCTCTGCGGTGCAATGCAGCGGGAATGGTGAGGGACCTGACAGCAACACAGATCTCTGTGTGAGAGCCCTTCCACCATTGGTACTTGCCAACTGTAATTGTTTGGGGCCTTGTGAGTGCAATTATTTTTTTGGGGGGGATATTTGCTTTCTTTTGGTGGTGTCTGCTTTCCTTGATAAAAGTCCTGCTGTATTCTTTAACTTTTTTAGATGTGTGGACAATTCATTATGGAACCACAACCAAGGTGTATTTTTGGAGTAGGGCTTATATTTTAAGTATACTCAAAAAAGCTCCCAAAAATCCTACTAGGTCTTAATTTCAGGGTACGTCTTATTTTCGAGGAAACGGTAGAAAGAACTAATGGTGCCTCCTCCCCCATATACAGAGGATATGGTCACCGCTGAGTCATTATAACAGTCCCAGTTACAAGGGAAGTAAGAAGAAAATATAAATAAATACTGAACTGACCCCTCCCCCCCGCCCCCTTCCAAATGTGTGACATATAGGAAAATGCCACTGTCAATCCAAATCTCTGTTATTAACCCCAACCAGGTAAAAAACAGCCATATACAAAATAAGAAGTGTTACTAAATAGCTAAGAAATATGTAAATGTGATCATAGACATATATTGAGACGGCGTCCAGCTTTCAGTCATGGGGGTGGCACTGATGCAGTTCTAGTCACCGCTCAGTATACCGCGCTCTCGGCACTGACTGACAGCAGGTTCCAATGCTCAGTGGCTGTCAGTCAGTGTGGGGGGCAGGGTATAAATGTGGTAATAACAGAAATTTCCCTTATTTTCAAACTGGTATCGCTCGACATCAGACACAATGCTGAAGTTGGTTTCTTATTCATCCAGTTTCTTATTCAAGGCTGAAGTTGGTTTATTTTTTTTTTTTTAGTTTTTATTTTTGTTTTTTTTTTAGAGGTTTAAGAACAAACATTAAAAAAATCATAATAATAAAATACAATACATTGCGGAGCCCTGATGTGAATACACTTAAAAGCAGCAAAAAAAAGTATCAAACTGGTATAAAATGGGCATCAAAGTGACATCAAAGCTCTTTTTTCACAAGGGTAACAGGAAAAAATGCAGCATACAATTTATTGTGCAGTTTTTCCTGAGTACACAGATACCTCATATGTGCTGGAAATCAAATGTTTGGGTGCACGGCAGGGCTCGGAAGGGAAGGAGCGCTATCTGACTATAATATTGGCTGGATTCATTAGCGAATGCCATGTCGCGTTTGGAGCTCCTGAGGTGCCTAAAGCTCCATCAAAAGTGATCACATTTTGGAAACTAGACCCCTCAAGGATTTTATCCAGGGGTATAGTGAGCATTTTGAACCCACAGGTAGTTTATAGAATTTAATAAACTTAGGTCGTCATATTGAAAATTTCTCACTTTTTCAAGCGGCAACACCAAAATGTGGACGCCACAGTTTGTAATCCAATTTCTTATGAGCGCAGTGATACCCAACAAGTGGCTAAAAACCTCTGTTTGGACAAACGGGAGGGCTCATAACAAAGGGAGCACCATGTGAATTTTGGAAAAATTGAAAAAAATTGCGGGCACCATGTCGCATTTTCAGGACCCCTAAGGTACCTATACAGCAGAAACCCCCACAAGTGACCCCATTTTGAAAACTAGACCCTCAAGGATTTCATTCGGGGGTATAGTGACCACTTTGAACCCACAGGTACTTCACAAAAATGTTGTTGTGGTGCCAAATTTCTCACTTTTAGGCTATGTGCCCACAACCAGGTGACACTGTGTCTGGCGCAATGTCAGCTTTCGTGCAGAGATGCGAGTATTGTCCACTGGAGAACGCAGCTGCCCGGGCCACGATCCCTGTTCAGGCTGCTGAGGACTTTAGCTCTATTTTCCCTTTGGACGAAACTCTCGTCTCCACAGCATAAATTGACATCCTGAGGCTCAGGAAGCCGCGCTGCAGGTCAGTTTATGCTAAGGAGAAAAACAAGCACAGTGGGCAGGAGATTTCCAAAAATCCTTCCATTGCGCTTGTACTGCACAGCGCAGCATTTTGGACGCAGCGAAAAGACTCTGTGTCCAAAACGCTGCAAACACTGATCGTGGACACAGCCTAAAAAGCTAGGATGGATGGATAGACAAACACATATCTAATGTCCCACCCCCCAGCATAATCTAAGTTGGCACCCTTTAGTGACTTTCATGTGGCAGTGAAGGGTGTTTACCTTATATTTAGCCAAAAAATAAATAATTAAAAAAAACCTATGTGGGTTCCTCCCATTTTTGATAGCCAGCTAGGGTAAAGCAGATGGCTGAAGCCTGCAGATCACGGTTGGCAACTTCACCTTGGCTGGTAATTCAAAACAGAGGGCACCCCACGCTGTATTGTTTTTTTGTTGTTTTTTTTTTAAATTATTAATAAATAATTAAAAAACAAAACAAAACATGGGTTCCCATCAAATTGGATCACCAGCCAAGGTAAAGCTGACAGTTGGCGCCTGGTATTCTCAGGGTGGGAAGGTCCATGGTTATTTGGCCCTTCCCAGCCTAAAAATAGCAGGCTGCAGTCGTCCCAGGAGTGGCGCATCCATTAGATGTACCAATCCTGGCACTTCACTCTGGCTCATCCCGTTGCCCTGGTGCGGTGGCAAACAGGGTAATAAATGGGGTTGATACCAGCTGTGTAATGTCACCTGGCATCAAGCCCTAGGGTTAGAACCGCGATGCGCATGTGGCCAATATTTTTCAGAGGATGAGTAGGGATCGCGAGGACGGAGCAGCAGCTCGTATCAGGAGACCGGGGGAGGACCGGGGAGTGACAGGGGAGGACTTAGCTGGACCTGGGGAGGACGTTTCTGTCACATCTGACATGTCACATGTGACAGAAATCAGAGGAGGAGGATGAATGCAGCGTGCAGCCACCATCTTAGATGATCAGTATGGGGAGGGGGGAATGGGGGGCACTTTGGCCACACGGGGGGGGGGGGGGGGGGGGGGACCGGGGGAGGGGATTTATGTCCCATCTGACATGTCTGATCAAGTAGTGCTGGCTCCTCCCCTTTCTAATATGAAAATGTGCCTGGTCAAGAACCGGAGTAAACTGGTCTGGAACTGGACATAAAGGGGTTAATGATAATGATGACCCCAAAATAATAGAGACCCTGCACCTACCTCCTCCTGCAGAGCCGCACACAGATATATAATACCCTGCACCTACCTCCACCTGCAGAGCCGCACACTAGATATATGATACCCTGCACCTACCTCCACCTGCAGAGCCGCACACTAGATATATAATAACCTGCACCTACCTCCACCTGCAGAGCCGCACACTAGATATATAATACCCTGCACCTACCTCCACCTGCAGAGCCGCACAGAGATATATAATACCCTGCACCTACCTCCACCTGCAGAGCCGCACACTAGATATATAATACCCTGCACCTACCTCCACCTGCAGAGCCGCACACTACATATATAATACCCTGCACCTACCTCCACCTGCAGAGCCGCACACTAGATATATAATACCCTGCACCTACCTCCACCTGCAGAGCCGCACACTAGATATATAATACCCTGCACCTACCTCCACCTGCAGAGCCGCACACTAGATATATAATACCCTGCACCTACCTCCACCTGCAGAGCCGCACACTAGATATATAATACCCTGCACCTACCTCCACCTGCAGAGCCGCACACAGATATATAATACCCTGCACCTACCTCCACCTGCAGAGCCGCACACTAGATATATAATACCCTGCACCTACCTCCACCTGCAGAGCCGCACACTAGATATATAATACCCTGCACCTACCTCCACCTGCAGAGCCGCACACTAGATATATAATACCCTGCACCTACCTCCACCTGCAGAGCCGCACACTAGATATATAATACCCTGCACCTACCTCCACCTGCAGAGCCGCACACTAGATATATAATACCCTGCACCTACCTCCTCCTGAAGAGCCGCACACTAGATATATAATACCCTGCACCTACCTCCACCTGCAGAACCGCACACTAGATATATAATAACCTGCACCTACCTCCACCTGCAGAGCCGCACACTAGATATATAATACCCTGCACCTACCTCCACCTGCAGAGCCGCACACTAGATATATAATACCCTGCACCTACCTCCACCTGCAGAGCCGCACACTAGATATATAATAACCTGCACCTACCTCCACCTGCAGAGCCGCACACTAGATATATAATACCCTGCACCTACCTCCACCTGCAGAGCCGCACACTAGATATATAATACCCTGCACCTACCTCCACCTGCAGAGCCGCACACTAGATATATAATACCCTGCACCTACCTCCACCTGCAGAGCCGCACACTAGATATATAATACCCTGCACCTACCTCCACCTGCAGAGCCGCACACTAGATATATAATACCCTGCACCTACCTCCACCTGCAGAGCCGCACACTAGATATATAATACCCTGCACCTACCTCCACCTGCAGAGCCGCACACTAGATATATAATACCCTGCACCTACCTCCACCTGCAGAGCCGCACACAGATATATAATACCCTGCACCTACCTCCACCTGCAGAGCCGCACACTAGATATATAATACCCTGCACCTACCTCCACCTGCAGAGCCGCACACTAGATATATAATACCCTGCACCTACCTCCACCTGCAGAGCCGCACACTAGATATATAATACCCTGCACCTACCTCCACCTGCAGAGCCGCACACTAGATATATAATACCCTGCACCTACCTCCACCTGCAGAGCCGCACACTAGATATATAATACCCTGCACCTACCTCCACCTGCAGAGCCGCACACTAGATATATAATACCCTGCACCTACCTCCTCCTGCAGAGCCGCACACTAGATATATAATACCCTGCACCTACCTCCACCTGCAGAGCCGCACACTAGATATATAATAACCTGCACCTACCTCCACCTGCAGAGCCGCACACTAGATATATAATACCCTGCACCTACCTCCTCCTGCAGAGCCGCACACTAGATATATAATACCCTGCACCTACCTCCACCTGCAGAGCCGCACACTAGATATATAATACCCTGCACCTACCTCCACCTGCAGAGCCGTACACTAGATATATAATACCCTGCACCTACCTCCACCTGCAGAGCCGCACACTAGATATATAATACCCTGCACCTACCTCCACCTGCAGAGCCGTACACTAGATATATAATACCCTGCACCTACCTCCTCCTGCAGAGCCGCACACTAGATATATAATACCCTGCACCTACCTCCACCTGCAGAGCCGCACACTAGATATATAATACCCTGCACCTACCTCCACCTGCAGAGCCGCACACTAGATATATAATACCCTGCACCTACCTCCACCTGCAGAGCCGCACACTAGATATATAATACCCTGCACCTACCTCCACCTGCAGAGCCGCACACTAGATATATAATACCCTGCACCTACCTCCACCTGCAGAGCCGCACACTAGATATATAATACCCTGCACCTACCTCCTCCTGCAGAGCCGCACACTAGATATATAATACCCTGCACCTACCTCCACCTGCAGAGCCGCACACTAGATATATAATACCCTGCACCTACCTCCACCTGCAGAGCCGCACACTAGATATATAATACCCTGCACCTACCTCCACCTGCAGAGCCGCACACTAGATATATAATACCCTGCACCTACCTCCACCTGCAGAGCCGTACACTAGATATATAATACCCTGCACCTACCTCCACCTGCAGAGCCGCACACTAGATATATAATACCCTGCACCTACCTCCACCTGCAGAGCCGCACACTAGATATATAATACCCTGCACCTACCTCCACCTGCAGAGCCGCACACTAGATATATAATACCCTGCACCTACCTCCACCTGCAGAGCCGCACACTAGATATATAATACCCTGCACCTACCTCCACCTGCAGAGCCGCACACTAGATATATAATACCCTGCACCTACCTCCACCTGCAGAGCCGCACACTAGATATATAATAACCTGCACCTACCTCCACCTGCAGAGCCGCACACTAGATATATAATACCCTGCACCTACCTCCTCCTGCAGAGCCGCACACTAGATATATAATACCCTGCACCTACCTCCACCTGCAGAGCCGCACACTAGATATATAATACCCTGCACCTACCTCCACCTGCAGAGCCGTACACTAGATATATAATACCCTGCACCTACCTCCACCTGCAGAGCCGCACACTAGATATATAATACCCTGCACCTACCTCCACCTGCAGAGCCGTACACTAGATATATAATACCCTGCACCTACCTCCTCCTGCAGAGCCGCACACTAGATATATAATACCCTGCACCTACCTCCACCTGCAGAGCCGCACACTAGATATATAATACCCTGCACCTACCTCCACCTGCAGAGCCGCACACTAGATATATAATACCCTGCACCTACCTCCACCTGCAGAGCCGCACACTAGATATATAATACCCTGCACCTACCTCCACCTGCAGAGCCGCACACTAGATATATAATACCCTGCACCTACCTCCACCTGCAGAGCCGTACACTAGATATATAATACCCTGCACCTACCTCCACCTGCAGAGCCGCACACTAGATATATAATACCCTGCACCTACCTCCACCTGCAGAGCCGCACACTAGATATATAATACCCTGCACCTACCTCCACCTGCAGAGCCGCACACTAGATATATAATACCCTGCACCTACCTCCACCTGCAGAGCCGCACACTAGATATATAATACCCTGCACCTACCTCCACCTGCAGAGCCGCACACTAGATATATAATACCCTGCACCTACCTCCTCCTGCAGAGCCGCACACTAGATATATAATACCCTGCACCTACCTCCACCTGCAGAGCCGCACACTAGATATATAATACCCTGCACCTACCTCCACCTGCAGAGCCGCACACTAGATATATAATACCCTGCACCTACCTCCACCTGCAGAGCCGCACACTAGATATATAATACCCTGCACCTACCTCCACCTGCAGAGCCGTACACTAGATATATAATACCCTGCACCTACCTCCACCTGCAGAGCCGCACACTAGATATATAATACCCTGCACCTACCTCCACCTGCAGAGCCGCACACTAGATATATAATACCCTGCACCTACCTCCACCTGCAGAGCCGCACACTAGATATATAATACCCTGCACCTACCTCCACCTGCAGAGCCGCACACTAGATATATAATACCCTGCACCTACCTCCACCTGCAGAGCCGCACACTAGATATATAATACCCTGCACCTACCTCCACCTGCAGAGCCGCACACTAGATATATAATAACCTGCACCTACCTCCACCTGCAGAGCCGCACACTAGATATATAATACCCTGCACCTACCTCCTCCTGCAGAGCCGCACACTAGATATATAATACCCTGCACCTACCTCCACCTGCAGAGCCGCACACTAGATATATAATACCCTGCACCTACCTCCACCTGCAGAGCCGTACACTAGATATATAATACCCTGCACCTACCTCCACCTGCAGAGCCGCACACTAGATATATAATACCCTGCACCTACCTCCACCTGCAGAGCCGTACACTAGATATATAATACCCTGCACCTACCTCCTCCTGCAGAGCCGCACACTAGATATATAATACCCTGCACCTACCTCCACCTGCAGAGCCGCACACTAGATATATAATACCCTGCACCTACCTCCACCTGCAGAGCCGCACACTAGATATATAATACCCTGCACCTACCTCCACCTGCAGAGCCGCACACTAGATATATAATACCCTGCACCTACCTCCACCTGCAGAGCCGCACACTAGATATATAATACCCTGCACCTACCTCCACCTGCAGAGCCGCACACTAGATATATAATACCCTGCACCTACCTCCTCCTGCAGAGCCGCACACTAGATATATAATACCCTGCACCTACCTCCACCTGCAGAGCCGCACACTAGATATATAATACCCTGCACCTACCTCCACCTGCAGAGCCGCACACTAGATATATAATACCCTGCACCTACCTCCACCTGCAGAGCCGCACACTAGATATATAATACCCTGCACCTACCTCCACCTGCAGAGCCGTACACTAGATATATAATACCCTGCACCTACCTCCACCTGCAGAGCCGCACACTAGATATATAATACCCTGCACCTACCTCCACCTGCAGAGCCGCACACTAGATATATAATACCCTGCACCTACCTCCACCTGCAGAGCCGCACACTAGATATATAATACCCTGCACCTATCTCCACCTGCAGAGCCGCACACTAGATATATAATAACCTGCACCTACCTCCTCCTGCAGAGCCGCACACTAGATATATAATACCCTGCACCTACCTCCACCTGCAGAGCCGCACACTAGATATATAATACCCTGCACCTACCTCCACCTGCAGAGCCGCACACTAGATATATAATACCCTGCACCTACCTCCACCTGCAGAGCCGCACACTAGATATATAATACCCTGCACCTACCTCCACCTGCAGAGCCGCACACTAGATATATAATACCCTGCACCTACCTCCACCTGCAGAGCCGCACACTAGATATATAATACCCTGCACCTACCTCCACCTGCAGAGCCGCACACTAGATATATAATACCCTGCACCTACCTCCACCTGCAGAGCCGCACACTAGATATATAATACCCTGCACCTACCTCCACCTGCAGAGCCGCACACTAGATATATGGCTGCTCTGTGCTTCCAGGACCTGTGATGATGTCACATGGAGGGGAGGAGTCAGGGTCACATGATCAGCTCCTCAGTGTATGCAGGGCTCTGCTGTGCTGGTTGTCATGGTGCTGGATGAGGGGAAGTTTATGTGTGGGGTCAGGAGGGGTTTACAGTGTGGATGTAGCAGAGCCGTGTGTGTACGAGGTGTACGGAGCAGAGCCGTGTGTGTACGAGGTGTACGGAGCGGAGCCGTGTGTGTACGAGGTGTACGGAGCGGAGCCGTGTGTGTACGAGGTGTACGGAGCAGAGCCGTGTGTGTACGAGGTGTACGGAGCAGAGCCGTGTGTACGAGGTGTACAGAGCAGAGCCGTGTGTGTACGAGGTGTACGGAGCAGAGCCGCGTGTGTACGAGGTGTACGGAGCGGAGCCGTGTGTGTACGAGGTGTACGGAGCAGAGCCGTGTGTGTACGAGGTGTACGGAGCAGAGCCCTGTGTACGAGGTGTACAGAGCAGAGCCGTGTGTGTACGAGGTGTACGGAGCAGAGCCGTGTGTGTACAAGGCGTGCGGAGCGGAGCCGCGTGTGTACGAGGTGTACGGAGCGGAGCCGCGTGTGTACGAGGTGTACGGAGCGGAGCCGCGTGTGTACGAGGTGTACGGAGCGGAACCGCGTGTGTACGAGGTGTACGGAGCAGAGCCGCGTGTGTACGAGGTGTACGGAGCAGAGCCGCGTGTGTACGAGGTGTACGGAGCAGAGCCGCGTGTGTACGAGGTGTACGGAGCAGAGCCGCGTGTGTACGAGGTGTACGGAGCAGAGCCGCGTGTGTACGAGGTGTACGGAGCAGAGCCGCGCGTGTACGAGGTGTACGGAGCAGAGCCGCGCGTGTACGAGGTGTACGGAGCAGAGCCGCGCGTGTACGAGGTGTACGGAGCAGAGCCGCGCGTGTACGAGGTGTACGGAGCAGAGCCGCGCGTGTACGAGGTGTACGGAGCAGAGCCGCGCGTGTACGAGGTGTACGGAGCAGAGCCGCGCGTCTACGAGGTGTACGGAGCAGAGCCGCGTGTGTACGAGGTGTACGGAGCAGAGCCGTGCGTGTACGAGGTGTACGGAGCAGAGCCGCGTGCGTAGGAGGTGTACAGAGCGGAGCGGTGTGTGTACAAGGCGTGCGGAGCGGAGCCGTGTGTGTACAAGGCGTACGGAGCGGAGCCGTGCGTGTACGAGGTGTACGGAGCGGAGCCGTGCGTGTACGAGGTGTACGGAGCAGAGCCGTATATGTACGAGGTGTACGGAGCGGAACCATGTGTGTACGAGGTGTACGGAGTGGAGCCGCGTGTGTACGAGGTGTACGGAGCGGAACCGTGTGTGTACGAGGTGTATGGAGTGGAGTCGTGTGTGTACGAGGTGTACGGAGCAGAGCCGTGTGTGTACGAGGTGTACGGAGCGGAGCCGTGTGTGTACGAGGTGTACGGAGCAGAGCCGTATATGTACGAGGTGTACGGAGCGGAACCGTGTGTGTACGAGGTGTATGGAGCGGAGCCGTGTGTGTACGAGTGGTGTACGGAGCAGAGCCGTGTGTGTACGAGTGGTGTACGGAGCAGAGCCGTGTGTGTACAAGGTGTACAGAGCGGAGCCGTGTGTGTACGAGGTGTACGGAGCGGAGCCGTGTGTGTACGAGGTGTACGGAGCGGAGCCGTGTGTGTACGAGGTGTACGGAGCGTAGCCGTGTGTGTACGAGGTGTATGGAGCGGAGTCGTGTGTGTACGAGGTGTACGGAGCGGAGCCGTGTGTGTACGAGGTGTACGGAGCGGAGCCGTGTGTGTACGAGGTGTATGGAGTGGAGTCGTGTGTGTACGAGGTGTATGGAGTGGAGCCGTGTGTGTACGAGGTGTACGGAGCGGAGCCGTGTGTGTACGAGGTGTACGGAGCGGAGCCGTGTGTGTACGAGGTGTACGGAGCGGAGCCGTGTGTGTCCGAGGTGTACGGAGCGGAGCCGTGTGTGTACGAGGTGTACGGAGCGAGCCGAGGGTGTACGAGGTGTACGGAGTGGAGGCGTGTGTGTATGAGGTGTACGGAGCGGAGCCGTGTGTGTACGGAGCGGAGCCGTGTGTGTACGGAGCGGAGCCGTGTGTGTACGGAGCGGAGCCGTGTGTGTACGGAGCGGAGCCGTGTGTGTACTATGTCTGATGTGTTCCCAGTTTTAATTACATCTATAACTGTTGTCAGGGGCTCATGTAGCAGAGGTGAGGGGAGATCGGGGACGAGGAGCAGAAGAAGCCGCAGCAGGAGACGTCCTGGAGGCCACAGACAGTCGCTGTGCACATAATAACAGTCTTTCTACAAGGCACAGGTTATGTCTTGATCGGCTTTATATAGGCCTCGGAAGCTCCACACTTGGAGCACGCTGGATACTGGCAAAGCCCAATATGGAGCACAAGAGAGTTTAGCAGCCAGGGGTGTAGGGAGAAGAGCCCAGACCCAGGACAGGGGGGTGACAGGACCCCTCAAAGCTCCCAAAAGAGTTTGTAACTGCGCCATTGGAAGCCATGGTCTTGGATTCTGTCAGGGGCTCACAAAGTGAGGTAATGGAGGCTGTAGATTAGGGGGGAACCTTTTTTCTGCCGGGGCCATTTGGAAATTTCTTCCAACCTTCAGGGGCCACAAAAAATTATCAATATGAAAATGACCCTGCTATATTTATTCAAACAATTACTGTATTTTTTGTTTTATAAGACGCACCGGATTATAAGACGCACCCCAAATTTGGAGAAAAAAAAGGTAGAAAAAAAAAGAGGTTTGTATTATCCAGTGGTGTCGTATCAGGGAGAGGGGGCAGCAGCAGAGCGGGGGTCACAGGAGCCAGGGGCAGTACTGGAGCACTGTAATGCTGCCAGTGGTACAGAGGGGGTCCAGATACTCACTGCAGGTGGTGCTCTGTGCGAGCCTGGTGACAAGGCTCTGCTGTGCGGGCCTGGTGACATGGCTCAGCTCTGCTGTTCGGACCTGGTGATGCGGCTCACCTCTGCTGTGCGGGCCTGGTGACGTGGCTCTACTGTGCAGGCCTGGTGATGCGGCTCTGCTGTGCAGGCCTGGTGATGCGACTCTGCTGTGCAGGCCTGGTGATGCAGCTCTGCTGGGCAGGCCTGGTGATACGGCTCTGCTGTGCAGGCCTGGTGATGCGACTCTGCTGTGCAGGCCTGGTGATGCGGCTCTGCTGTGCGGGCCTGGTGTTGCCGCTCGGCTCTCCTGTGCTGTGTTAGTCTGGTGAGGCAGCTTGGCCCTGTTCTGCGCGAGAGGCAGTGAGTTACCGGCGTGTGAGCAGATGAGAGCTTGAGTTAAGAGCTTCATCTGCACACACGTAGACTGTAGGCGCCATTATTTGAAGCCCTGATCGCCGACATCTTCAAAATGACCGCCCGCCAAACAGAGCAGTCGCATGCCGAGCAAAGCAGGACAGAGCAGAGCATCCCTGTACAGAATAGCGCCACATCACCAGTCCCGCACAGAGCAAAGCTGATCTGCGCCACCCGATGTACAGAACAGCACCGCACAGACCAGCGTGAGCACACCACATAGCATTACCGCTGCCTCCTTTGACTCCTCTTCACCACCCCCTGGTAAACTACTTTTGGATTTTAAAAGGCACCCTTCATTTTCCTCCCACATTTTGGGAGGAAAAGTGCGCCTTATAATCTGAAAAATGCAGTAATTGACTCACCCCTTGTCTTGGTCTGGAGCACAGCCAACTCTTTGTGATAATAAGATTGGTAAATCATATACAGCACATAACAGACGCTGTATATACATCACAGGAGACGCTGGAGGCACATATATCACATAGGAGACACTGGGACTGTTGTATATACATCATAGGAGACACTGGAAGCACATACATCACTGGAGGGGCTGGGGGCATATACATCACATAGGTGATGCTGGGACTGCTGTATATACATAACAGGAGATGCTGGGACTGCTGTATATACATCACAGGAGACACTGGGGGCACATACATTACACGTGGGGCTGGGGACATGTAAATGCCCCCAGCTCCTACTGTGATGTATATGCCCCCAGCCCTTTCTGTGATGTATATGCCGCCAACATCTCCTGTGATGTATATGCCCCCATCATCTCCTGTGAAGTGCATGCCCCCAGAGTCTCCTGTGATGTATATGCCCCAGCATCTCCAATGTGATGTGTAAGTCACAGGAGACACTGGTGGCATGCACATTACAGGAGGGGCTGGGGCACAGACATCACAAGAGGAGCTGGGGAACAGACATCACAAGAGAGGCTTGGGCACAAACATCACAAGAGGGGCTGGGGCACAGGCATCACTGGGGGGGCACAGACATCACTGGGAAGGGCACAGAAAGAAGAATCCGGCACTCAATATTGTAGTGAAAAAAAGGTGATCCTTTTAATTGGTATAGTGTATAATATCAATATCATCGACGTTTCGGTCTATATGACCTTCCTCATGTATACACTGTCAAACATGCTGAACACAAAGAAGACAGATCAGCTGTGAAATCCTGTGCACAGCAGGTGAGGGAATATGAGAGATCAGACCAGGTGGAGAAAGTGAATACTGCTCTTAAGGCCGCTTTACACGCTGCGATCTCGCTAGCGTGCGTACCCGCCCCCATCGTTTGTGCATCACGGGCAAATCGCTGCCCGTGGCGCACAAAATCGCGCGGACCCGTTACACTACTTACCTACCTAGTGACGTTGCTGTGAATGGCGAACCGCCTCCTTTCTAAGGGGGCAGTTCGTTCGGCGTCACAGCAACGTCACTAAGCGGCCACCCAATCAAAGCAGAGGGGCGGAGATGAGCGGCCATAACATCCCGCCCACCTCCTTCATTCCTCATTGCGGGCGGCCGCAGGTAAGGTGAGGTTCCTCGTTCGTGTGGTGTCACACATAGCGATGTGCGCTGCCGCAGGAACGACGAACAACATCGTACCTTCAGCAGCAACGATAATTGGGAATAGGGGGGCATGTCACAGATTAGCGATTTTGCACGTTTTTACGACGATTTAAAATCGCTCATAGGTGTCACACGCAACGACATCGCTAACGCCCCGAATGTGCGTCACAAATTCCGTGACCCCAACGACATCGCTTTAGTGATGTCGTAGCGTGGAAAGCGGCCTTTAGAGTGACTCGTGACACAGGAAACCCTCACAGAATTCCACAATCATCTCAGTAGCATTTGGCCTGAGTTATCTTTTGTTATACACTCAGACCTAACACAGATTAACTTCTTGGATACAATGATCTGTAAAAGTGCTACTGGCGTCCTATCTACTGATCTTTACATCAAACAGACTGATAGGAACAATTTCTTACATTTTTCTTGTTGCCATCTTACTGCCACCAAATGTGCTATACCCAAATCCCAGTACATGAGGGTCAACAGGATTGTCTCTGACCCGATTACTAAACAACAGAGACTGAAAGAGATGCAAGTCCGTTTCAGGACTCGTGACTGCCCTAATCATATTCTTGACCATGGTGATCAGTCTGAAAGGAGATCTGGTATTACTGACCCGGGTAAACGTATACCACTGGTACAGACATACCACCCTTATGCCTATAAGTTACACAAAATTATACGGAAACATTGGAAGCTTTTGGAAGAGAGTTATCCTAACATTCCAGAATTTCGGAATCCTTTTCTCCCTTGTTTCAGACGTCCTAGTAATCTACAAAATAAATTGGTACGAGCAGACATAGGTTCGGGCTCACCAGGAAAGATTCAAAGCCATCTCCTAACACCTAGGTCAGGAACATGTTCTTGTTTGGGCTGCTTACAATGCAGCAATGTGCTAGAGGGTGATAAAGTATATCATCCACATGGCTACCCTATTAAGAGTTACTTTACGTGCAAGTCATCATTTGTGGTTTATGCCATCAAATGTCCCTGTACTTTATTATATATTGGGGTTAGGGACAACAGGTTAGGGACAGGATTTCGCAGCATAAGTCTACCATCCGCTGGGAAAAATGATCTCTGCCTTTGCCATTCCATTTTCATCAAAAGGGCCATAGATTCTCACAGTTGCGTTACCAAGTTATTGAACAAATCCCAAAACACAGAAGAGGTGGTAGTAGGGTCTCTCTTTTGAAGAAGAGAGAGGCCTTTTGGATTTTTACATTCCAAACCTTAGAAGCCCGGGGTCTTAGAGAGTTCGATATTAGTGGTTTCTGCTGAATTAATATGTGTCTAATTCTCCTTTTCCTTCTCCTACAGCACCGGTCATAACATGCTTTGGACGATGCTCTCACATTCTCACAGGATCGGTACCACTCTTGCACTGTTTCTTTCTCTCTCCCATTTTTTTACCATAATTTATTATTTTTCTCTCCCCCATACCTCTTTTCTTATTTTTAGTTTTTTATTATTTTTTATTTTATATTTTTATTATTTTCCCCTTATTATTTCCCCCCCCCTTTTTTTCCCCTTCATTTTCTTACAGATTCTTCTAACAGGCTTCTTTAGTTTCTATGTCTCCTTTTCTTTCCTTTCTCACAGATCAGATCACGCTCATATCAGCCTATTATTTCAGGCATGCTCACTTGTGCTCTCCATGTTATCAGACATTGCCATCCATTGCCAACCACAACAGTACCGCCAACCGCATCACAGGATGTGACGTCACACCAGTATTGCTGGTTTACATACAGGAGCAAGAGCGGGATCCGCGTCATTTCCGGTTACGCGGCACCTATCACCGCTCACTTGGAGGTTTAAAAAGCCCGCCCTATCACAGCTCAGTCACGCCATTCACCACAGCGACACCGCTATCCGCAGGCGTGCAGTATTCACTTTCTCCACCTGGACAGATGTTTTCCCTCCAGTGACTCCTGATTATTCATGGTTGGCTTATACTTTTTTGAACCATAAATTTTATTGATTTTTAACAAAAATTGAACATACATGTTATGAGTTATTTTGTCCAGTCGGTTATCCTTAATAGTAAAGATTATCCATTCCCAGTAATTCGTTGCTAACAATCGATCTGTCAACATATAATATCAAACCCCAATGATTATACCGCCACTTCAGCACCAGATGGACGTGAGCACCAGCATTCCCCTTCTCCTATTCTCACCTGGAATCGGAGTAATCTAGCCACTTCCCCCATGTTACTTCGAACTTGAACCCTCTATTATTTTTAATTGCAATCATCCGCTCCATGCTACCATTGTGTTGCATCTTGGCCCTTATTTCTTGAGCAGTCGGAACATGTGGTGTTTTCCATTTACTCGCAATGCACACTCTTTCCACTGTCAGAAATAGTACGGTTATTATTACATCATTGTAATCCATGTCTTCCAGGCCTATAGACAGCAGAGCTTTTTCGGGCCCAGCTCCATATTATATCCCAGTATTGAACTTAAGCACTGTTGTGTTTCTGTCCAAACTGGTTGGTCCACACTCCCACCAGATGTGAAGACATGAACCCGGCTGGTTGTTACACCTCCAACATTTATCTGAGCTCCGAGGATATATTTTCTTTAGCCTTGCTGGCGTGTAATACCACCTATATAGGAGTTTCCTTGATATCTCTAAATGGTTGATACAATGGGACATTGTTTTGTGTATTTGAAACGAATACTCCCATTGTTCTTCCAGGAATTGAGTTTGCAAATCTTTTTCCCATTTCTTCACATATGGTAAGGAGTGCGGGTTTTGTGTGTCATTCAGGGCTTCATACGCCCTTGATATCCCCCCCTTTGTGTCTTTGTTAACCTCAAAGAAATTTTCATATGATGATACCAACTCCTGTTGTTTTGTTTTCACATTTGACAATAAGTGTCTAATTTGGAGGTATTTGTAAAAGTCCCTCTTATTTACCCCAAATGTGCTAACAATGTCACCAAACGGTCTAAGCTCCAAGTTACTCATGATGTCTCCTACCTTGGTTATCCCTTTTTTCAAATCCACTCCCCCAGATTCATATTTTGGATCATTTTACCAATAATGGTTATCGGGAGCTTATGTGTTCTTGTGGGGAGTAGTCTCTGTCCCACCTTCTGTGATAACCAAATGTTTGCTCCCGCTCATATTGTGGGGTAACCTGGTGATTGCTCTTTTTTGGCTAAACGGAGATACCACATATATGAGGCCATAGAGGAATGTCCCACCAGTGGTGCTTCCAATTTTATCCAGGCTTTTGGGGAGTTCCCATCCCACCAGTATCTCAGTTGATCTAGCATAGTAGCTCGGTAGTATGCACGCACACACGGGCATCCTAGCCCCCCTGACCTTATTGGCATGAACAGGAATTTTGCCGATACTCTCGCTTTTTGTCGATTCCATATGAAACTCATTAGAGCTGACTGGAGCTTATTGAGGGTGTGCAGGGGTATTTGAATAGGTAGGTTGAGAAAGTAATATAGGATTTGGGGTAATAACATCATTTTTACTACTGATATCCGGCCTAACCAGGATATCATTGCCTTGGGGTATACTTGTATTTCCTTATTTATATTTTGCAATAGATTTGCATAGTTTATTTTTCCCAGGTTTTTGATCGGATAAGTTAATTGAATCCCTAGGTATGGGATTTTGTCTGCCTTCCAAGTCAGTGGATACTATTCCATTAGTTTCTGTTTTGTGGCCTGTGGGATACCCATATCAAGGATTAAGCATTTACTCAGATTAATTTTATAGTAGCTAACTTGCCCAAATTGAGTAATTATTCTAAATATATGAGGTAGGGAGACCTCAGGGTTCGTGACACATAGTATGACGTCATCTGCAAATAGGCCTATCTTGCTCTCCAAGGCTCCCACACTGATCCCGGAGATGTCTCTCTCCTTCCTTATGGCCTGTGTAAATGGTTCCATCAATAGAACGAATATCAGGGGGGAGAGAGGGCACCCCTGCCTCGTTCCATTTGTTATATTAAATCCTGAGGACAAATACCCATTTGAATATACCTGGGCCGAGGGCTTAGAGTATAGTGCCATGATGGATGATAGGATCGATCCCTCAAAACCAAAGCCTCGAAGCGTCCTTTCCATGAATCCCCAGTGGATTCTGTCAAACGCCTTCTCCGCGTCCAAAGATAACCTCCACCTCAGCGATCAGGTCAATAAGGCGTTGGGTTCCGTCACTGGTCTGTCTTTTTTTGACAAATCTAACTTGGTCCCAGTGAATTAGCTCAGGGAGGATGTGCAGGAGCCTTAGAGACAATGCTTTTTCATATAATTTGACGTACGTATTTAATAACGAGATTGGCCGAAAATTTGCTGGAGTGTCTGGGTCCTTTCCAGGTTTGGGCAGGGCAATAATATGAGCATTCAGCATATCTACAGGAAAGGAGCTGTTCTTGGTGGCCTCATTGAACACTTACCAAGTATGGTGAGACTGAGTTTTTATAGTAGTCATTTGGAATGCCATCTGGTCCCGGGGCCTTGTGTAATTTCAGGGTATTTACAGCTCTATGAATTTCCAATGTTGTGTGTGCCTGGGATAGCGTTTCCTTCTGTGTAATTGATAGTTTTGGTAGATTTACTGATTCTAAGAATGTCATTATTTCTGTGTCATTTGGTTGGTGGGTCCGTTTGTCTCCTTTTGAGTTGTATAGGGTTTCGTAATATTTAGTGAATTCGTTTGCAATTTGCTGAGGGTCCATTATTTTTTCCTTGTTGGGGCCAGTTAAGTATGGGATACGGTATTTTGCTGCACGTACTTTCACCTGTTTAGCCAACAATTCCCCCGATTTATTTCCTTGCCAATAATACTTCATTTTGAGTTTTTTGAGGGCATGCTCGTATGTGTGTAGATTAAGCTCATGTAGCTGTTTATGTAGATCTGAGATCTCCGCCACTCTAGTGGGTGAGTAGGATTGTTTATGCAATCTATGTAAATTCCCCAGCTTAGTTTGGATATCAGTTACTGCCATTTGCGTAGTTTTTTTGTAATGTGAGGCCTGTTTTATAAAATGCCCTCTCATGACCACCTTGTGTGCACACCACAGTGTGTCCGATACTTCTCTATGGTCATTTTGTGCAAAATAATCTTGGATGGTTTGCTGCGTTTGTGGTGCGTAAGTAGGGTGGTTCAAGATATAAGTATTGAGCCTCCATATTGGAGATTTATCTATTTCATGCTTCTCCTCTATTTCCAGCGTGATGGGAGCGTGGTCACTCCAAGTGATATTTCCTATTTTTGCGGCTAACACTCGTGGAATTACTGTTTTATCAACTAGAAAGAAATCAATTCTTGTGTAGGTATTGTGCGGGTGTGAAAGAAACGTGTAATCTCTTGTGGATGGGTTCTTTAGTCTGCAAACGTCATATAATTCATGTGTGTGAAACAGTTTGTAAGTGGGCTAGGGTTAAGTTTTTTTTATCTAGAGGTGGAATTCATGTTTGGCCACAGTGCTACATTGAAATCCCCTACTAGTATTAGAGGGCCCTTTTTAACTTTGTTGGCTTTTACTATTGTTTTCCTAATGTGTCTATATTGTCCTTTTTTTTAGGGGCATATACGGTTACCAGCGTGTATGGGATATTATTAATTAAACATTGTAATAAAATATATCGTCCATGAGGATCTATAATTTGGTTTGTTTGAGAAAAAGCAACCAAATCCCTTATTGCAATTGCCACCCCTCCTTTCTTCCGATCAGCTGGTGCCAGTAGCACATGCGGGAATCTTTTATGTTTTAATCTACTCGTATCTCCACTGTTTAAGTGAGTCTCCTGTACACACAATATGTCTGCATTGTTCTTCAATGCTTCTTTCCATAATGTTGACCTCTTGTATGGGGAATTTAGACCTTTGGCGTTAATAGATATGAATTTAACCCCATCTAAATGTTTTGTCTTGTTTGCTAAATGTTTCTGCTGTGTATATTTTGTCCCTTTTCTCTTATGGGAACTGATGGGGCACACTGTTACACTCTCTGAATTTCATACTCATCTACATTACTGATGCCCACGTCCTTCGTATGACCACGTCGCTTCATACCCCCCTCTTTCTTTCCCGCAATTCCGACTGGAAGTTTCTTCAGCTGTAAATAAAAAAAAAACAAACACAAGTAAAGGCCGCTTTACATGCTACAACATCACTAATGCAATATCGTTGGGGTCACGCAATTTGTGACGCACATCCAGCCGCATTAGCGATGTCGTTGCGTGTGACATCTATGAGCAATTTTGAATCATCGCAAAAACGTTCAAAATCGCTCATCGGTGACATGGGGGTCCCTTCTCAAATATCGCTGCTGCAGCATGTACGATGTAGTTCGTCGCTCCTGCGGCAGCACACATCGCTCCGTGTGACGCCGCAGGAACGAGGAACCTCACCTTACCTGCCGCCGCCCGCAATGCGGAAGGAAGGATGTGGGTGGGATGTTACGTCCCGTTCATCTCCGCCCCTCCGCTTTGATTGGGCGGCCGCTTAGTGACGCCGCATGGACCGCCCCCTTAGAAAGGAGGCGGTTCGCCAGTCACAGCGACATCGCAGGGCAGGTAAGTAGTGTGACGGGTCCGGGCGATGTTGTGCGCCATGGGCAGCGATTTGCCCGTGTCGCACAACCGATGGGGCCGGGTACCCACGCTAGCGATATCGGTACCGATATCGCAGCATGCAAAGTGGCCTTAACTGTTGCACAAATAACCTTGCTCTCAAGAGCAAAAAAACATAGGGTGCCCTTATGGGCTTTCCATATCGTGTATCAGGAGCCAAACTTAAGCCTATCAAACAAAATTTGGCCTGGGCTCTGACATATTCCCCAGGAGTAGACCAGGAAAAAGAAAAATGCCTGTTCAAAAGAGAAACAGAAAAATAAAACAAAGAGAATAAAAAAAGAAAAAATTTAGGAAAAATTTCAGGTGAATTCTCAGTGTAGAGAAAAGAAAAAAAAATGGAGAAAAAACAGAAAACCAAGATCTCCAAGAAATCCAGGAAAAGGGTCGATGTCCAAGTCCCGATATCGTATGGGGTCCATGCCATAAGTGACCCCCGGCTTCTTCTTCTTCCCAAAGAGGGGCCTTACTCTTCTCAGTCTGTTTATCCAAATGCCGAATCCCAAAGAACTCTTCTGTAAAGGATCAATTAGCAGAGTTCAATTCCGGTTTTTCAATCTCTGTTCCTGGCGGCTTAAACACTTTCTCTACATGCAGAATTCATGCTTTGGACCAATCCTCCGCGATTTGTCGTGGTAGTGGGTTTCTTTCCAGGCCTTCCCTGGCTGTAGAGGGTAGAGCCCACTTCTTGCAGAGTCGTAAGGCTTGTTCCGGGCTGCTTGCCACATGCTTGTGCCCATCTTTAGTTATTATGAGCTTTACTGGGAAACCCTATTTGTATGGGATGTTGTGTTCCCTTAGTATCCCTGTGCATGATGAGAATGCCTTTCTGCGTGTTAAAGTGAATGCCGATAAGTCTGCATATATGGATATATCTTTAAAACGATCAGGCAGAGATGGCGGTTTTCGAGCTGCCTCCATCACTTTTTCTTTGATGTGGAAGAAATGTATTGTAACTATTACATCTCTGGGTATTGAGGCTGGGAGATGCTTAGGCTTAGGAAGCCTGTGGGCTCTGTCCAGAACCAGATCCATCTGCGTAGAGTCCGGCATCAGGCATGAGAAATAATCAGTGAGAAATTCTTTGAGAGTATCTATTTTAACCGTCTCTGAAATACCTCTCAGTCTGACGTTGTGGTGGCGTGATCTGTACTCCATATCCACTATTTTGAGCTTTAGTGCGTCTACCTCTTCATCTATAGACACAACTGAATCCACCACCTCATTGTGCGCCGTTGTTAGCTCCGCCATCTTATCTTCTATGTGAGACGTGCGTTCTCCTATGGCATTAATGTCCCTTTGCATAGATCTAAGCATACTTTGCATATCTTTTTTAAATGTGGACATTATTTCAGACATAAGCTGTCTCATAGTATGCTCATTGAGTGGCTCTGAAGCTGTAACATTTGTATTGCGATGCCTGTACTCTGTAGTGCTGCTGGTATCTTTCAGGCCTCTTCCAGGAGAGGAAGCCTGGGACTGGATTACCGGGTCCTCCCCCTGGTCCCTCTCCTCCTGGCCCGTGTGCTCCCTCAGTGTATCTCAGTCCTGTTCTTCTTCCCTGCGGTTATAGGGGCTGCTCCCTCCATGTTTCCCTTCTGCTGTCCCCTGCATGATGTCTCCTACCTCTCCCAGCCCGCATGGAGTTGTGGATTTCAGCACTGCCACATTGTGCTTGTGCTTTCCGGCACCATTTTGAGTGCCCTCTGCTGCAGGGTAAAACTGGGTGAGTTTGATGGGGCTTTTCCTTCCTTTGCCCCTGCCGCTCCGCTGCTCTTTCATGGCTCCTCACTCCTGACTTCTTCCACTGACAATCGGGTCTGGAGCTGCTGCTAAATAACGCTGTGTGCCGCTGTATGGGGTCATTATGCACCGGAGACTCACTACTGTGCTTCCTTCTCCATGTGCTGCTGGCCACGCCCCCCAGCTTATACTTTTTAACATAATGTATTCACTATTGTGCCGCTTTCTCATCACATATCCCTCACCTGCTGTGCACAGCATTTCACAGCTGATTATCTGTTTTCTTTGTGTCCAGCACGTTTGACAGTGTATACATGAGGAAGGTCATATAGACCGAAACATCAATGATATTGATATTATACAATATACCAATTAAAGGAATCATCTTTCTTTCACTACAATATTGAGTGCCGGAGTCTTCTTTCTATATGAATACAGAGTTGGACCCTTTCTGAGCCCCAATCATAACCCCAGGAGCGCCGTATACCTATATATTTGAAATCACTGGGAAGGGCACAGACATCACTGGGGGGAGAGGCACAGACATCACTGGGGGGGAGGCACAGACCTCACTGGCGGGGAGGCACAGACCTCACTGGCGGGGGAGGCACAGACCTCACTGGCGGGGGAGGCACAGACCTCACTGGCGGGGGAGGCACAGACCTCACTGGCGGGGGAGGCACAGACCTCACTGGCGGGGGAGGCACAGACCTCACTGGGGGGGAGGCACAGACCTCACTGGGGGGGAGGCACAGACATCACTGGGGGGGGGAGGCACAGACATCACTGGGGGGGAGGCACAGACATCACTGGGGGGGGAGGCACAGACATCACTGGGGGGGAGGCACAGACATCACTGGGGGGGAGGCACAGACATCACTGGGGGGGAGGCACAGACATCACTCGGGGGAGGCACAGACATCACTGGGGGGGGGAGGCACAGACATCACTGGGGGGGAGGCACAGACATCACTGGGGGGGAGGCACAGACATCACTGGGGGGGAGGCACAGACATCACTGGGGGGGAGGCACGGACATCACTGGGGGGGGAGGCACAGACATCACTGGGGGGGAGGCACAGACATCACTGGGGGGAGGCACAGACATCACTTGGGGGGAGGCACAGACATCACTGGGGGAGGCACAGACATCACTGTGTCGAGCACAGACATCACAGAGTGGAGCACAGACATCACAGAGTGGAGCACAGACATCACTGGGGGGGGGGAGGCACAGACATCACTGGGGGGAGGCACAGACATCACTGGGGGGAGGCACAGACATCACTTGGGGGGAGGCACAGACAACACTGGGGGAGGCACAGACATCACTGTCGAGCACAGACATCACAGTGGAGCACAGACATCACATCACTGGGGGGGGCACAGACATCACTGGGGATGGGGGGAGGCACAGACATCACTGGGGAGGAGGCACAGACATCACTGGGGGGGGAGGCACAGACATCACTGGGGGGGAGGCACAGACATCACTGGGGGGAGGCACAGACATCACTGGGGGGAGGCACAGACATCACTGGGGAGAGCACAGACATCACTGGGGGGAGGCACAGACATCACTGGGGGAGGCACAGACATCACTGGGGGGAAGCACAGACATCACTGGGGAGAGCACAGACATCACTGGGGAGAGCAGAGACATCACTGGGGGGAGGCACAGACATCACTGGGGGGAGGCACAGACATCACTGGGGGAGGCACAGACATCACTGGGGGGAGCACAGACATCACTGGGGGGAGCACAGTCATCACTGAAGGGAGGCACAGACATCCCTGGGGGGGAAGGCACAGACATCACTGGGGGGCTGCACAAAGCACTTGCGGAGCCCTGACATCAATGGGGGGGGGGCACACAAACCTGGGGGGGGTACTCAGCATTGGGGGGCACAGAGCACTGAGGGTTGCACGCAATTCTGAGGGGGCGTGGTACACAGAACTAGAGGGGCAGGCCACAAAGCACTGGACAGGGCACACAGCAGCAGAGGGTGGGCGATGGACACACAGCAGCGCCGGACTCACAGCACCAAAGAGCAGGCAGCGGAGAGTGGGCACACAACCGGAGGGCAGAGGGTGGGCACAGACCGCTGGAAGTTATGAAGCTGCTATGGGATGGAATCGCAGAGCACTAAACCCGCCCACAAAGTAAGTCGTGAGCAAGCTGGCACTGACAACGGGAGAACCCACTTGTATGTATGTGCATGTGGGGACTTAAAGGGCCAGTGGCCTGCAAGACTGCAGTGGCGGCTTGAACACTGCTGCCCCCCCCCCCCCCGCAATCTGCCCGGGGGTCGCAGAAAGTCATGGCGAGACGCATACTTCCCGCGGGCCTGATGTTCCCCACCCCTGAGGTAAACACTGCCTACTTTTCAGATTAAATATATAAAATTCATAGTGTATGGCATCAGGATGTGATTCATAGATTAAGAAGAACAAAGCTACTTGTAACGTGTGCCCAATCGACCTGTATAAGCAGAGACCCTTATTCCAACGATGGGTCACTTACTTGGCTGCTTGCTGAAGTTTTGATAAAAATCAGTTTTATCTGCTTAAGATCTACCAGTTCTCGAAATGCTCGTGGATAACCCCACCCACATCACTGATTGGCAGCTGTGTACAATGGGCTTTGACAGAAAGCTGCCAATCAGGGGTGGGGTGGGGTCATACAGAGCTTATGGAGAAAGAGAATACATGGCAGCAGGTTTACTAGTTCTCTAGTGATAATTCCCTAGCGGTAATACAGTGTTTTATCAAAACTACAGCAAGCAACCCAGTAAGTGACACATCATTGGAATCAGAGTCCCTGTCTTTATATTATTCTGACGTTTAATTATGAGTTAAACACTTAGTGACAGAACCCCATTAATTCCGAAAACCCCAGCATAGGTATCATACATGTTACTTGCTCTTCACTGACTGAGTTAAGCCAAGTATGTGAGACTTTTCAAAGTTTGTATGACAATTTTTTGGCATAAATCTTTGATGAATTGGGACCGGAGTGTCTTAATAACTTCCACATATCTAGGTGTCACGGGTGACAAACAGTCATGTGGTTTCTTGCCATCAATGGTCACAGTGTCCGTACAGAATGCATTCCTGCTGGATTTATCTCTCTCCCTTTTGGACCCAGCAGGAGCTCGACTTCCACCCACCTGTTGATTATCAGTATTCCCTTGGTGTTTAAATTCCCATTCCTTCCTTTGGATTGTGCTGGTGATATTTTCAGTTCTTTCCAACCGAGGTTGCAAGCAGATGGCTTGTTCTCCTCTGTGGTGTTGTTGCTGAAAGCTCTGCTGAACTCCTTCCTGAGACATTAATGATAAGTAGATCATGCATTTCCTCGTGTCCCCCTTGTGTCTTCTATAGTTCTTTAGTGGGGTTGACAAAGAGCTCATCCCATCTGTTCCCTATTTAGGGCCCAGCATTAGGGATACCTAGGGTCAGGTATCCGGCTTGGCGCATGGGTGCAGAACCTATTTCGGGTAATGAGGAACCCCAGGGACCAGCAGTAGGTTTAGTCAGGGGTCATCATCTTCCTAGACACAGGGTTTCCCTTCCATTCCCTTGCTCCATGCGCTTGGTACTTCCCCGTACCTAGCGTGACACTAAGATACAGTGTGATTCAATTCTCCCCTCACTATTTTTGTGTGAAATGTCTACAGGTCTGCATCAACTCCAGAGGTTCTGAGGCAAAATCATCACATCTAGACAATAAAGAAAGACAGGCATGAAGAATATGTATTTACAAGCATTTATTAACAAAACAACAAGTTTTGAAATGCAATTATATACAAACTTCAATACTCACTCTTTAATATTCACTGCTCCTCACTCCCATTATCCCGTCTACATGTCAGCACTGAAGCTGGCATCGAGGGGTGGGTAGAATTGTGTGTGGGGAGCAGTGAATATTCATCCTCTTTAATAGCATGCACACATGCCCACCCAGCCGCCAACTTAATGCTGCAGCTGGGTGATCACGTGTGTCTGCTATCAGAGAATGAATATTCACTACTCCCCAAGTCCATAATCCCAGGTATGGGGAGCAGTGAATATTTCGGGAGCTGATGTACGCGTGTAACTGCAGGTGCATGGCAGTGACGTCATGCGATGCGGCGCTTCCACACTGAATTCACTTGCCGTCAAAGACGAGACCGCACACTGGGGAAGCAGAGGGATGATGAGTATAATCATTTTTTTTATGTCTGCAGCGTGATGAGGGATATATATATACCAGGATGACGGCAGAAGCAGACACATCATTGGTGCAACCTGCATCCCAAGAAGTAAGGGGGCCCATTTTTACCTGTAAATACCAAGATGGGGATCATATATACGAGGATAAAAGATATATTCCAGAATGCGCCCAGGATGGGGATCATATACACCAGCATGAGCGCAGGATGAAGGCCATATATACCATGATGATTGCCATATATACCAGGATGAGAGCCATATATACCAGGATAGGGATCATATATACCAGGATGAGCCCAGGATGAGGGCCATATATACCAGGATGCGAGCCATATACACCAGGATAGGACAAATATAGGGAACATATTTACCAGGAAGAACGACATATACACCAGAATGATCGACATATATAACTGAAAGGGCCCCAGGATGGGGGACATTAATACAGAATTCGCGAATATTGCCCCCATAACAGTGTTAGCAGCAGATTCCCCCCATAAGTGCGTAATGATTACATTTTTTCCTACAATATTTTTCCCTATTTTCCTCCACTAAAACCTAGGTGCGGCTTATGGTCATAATAATACAGTAAGTTTAAAAAGAAAGAAAATGGTGCTTTCCCTGACCAATTCTTAGTGGAGCAATTGATTTTTGGATAAAACCCATTGAATCACGGTACATCATGATGATTTCTCCTATGTGACTCATCTCACAACAGGACCTGATTATTGATAAAAATATCTGCCAAATTCTGAATACAAGAATGGCTCCTCTACTGTGTGGGTTTTCTCATAGTCGACAAGAATTGATTTACCAGTTAAACATTTCAATTATTCACAACATGAAAAAGGTTTCTTTCCTGTGCAGCCTCTTCACATGTTTAACAAGATCTGATTTCTGAGAAAAACATTTCCCACATTCAGAACATAAAAATGGTTTATCTCCTGTGTGAACCTTTTCATGGTCAAAAAGAGATGATTTCCTAGTAAAACATTTACCACATTCCAGGCATGAAAATGGCTTCTCCCCTGTGTGAGATCTTTGCTGTGTAACAAGATTTGATTTTAGAATAAAACATTTCCCACATTCTGAACATGAAAATGGCTTCTCCCCTGTGTGATTTTTCTGATGTCTAACAAGTTCTGATTTTGGAATAAAAGATTTCCCACACCCTGAACATGAAAATGGCTTGTCCCCTGTGTGATATTTTTAATGATAAATAAGGTTTGATTTTCGAGCAAGACATTTCTCACATTCTGGGCATGAAAACGGTTTCTCCCTTGTAGGACTGGTTTCATGTTCCGTATCACTTCTGTAACTTTTATTTTGCTTACAATTCTGTGATAAATTGGAATTTTGGACTTCTTTGAAAAGATCAGGTGATAGAGATTTCCTAGGAAGGGCTACAGGTATATCTGGGACAGCAGCATGCTCTTCCTATGTATCATGTGTGATACTGTCATCATCTGTTATAAATTCTGAAGATATTAGATTTCCATCTGAACCCCCAATACATTCATCTGCTAAAAATAAACACAATTTTATTATTTTTAATGATATTATCTTGAAAGTACATTTATTTTTTTAAACCATAATATCAGAAATGAAATTAGGAAAAAATGTATTCTGAATCTGTTTTCCAATTTCAACATCTAAGAGTTACATCTTCGTTAATTCGGCTCTCCCATTCCTAGCACCAGTTCTTTGGAATGTGCTACAGTAAATAATCTGATAGATTATCACAATGTGACTGCAGGATAATCAGGGACAGGTGGCTCCTATACTGTCCCTCCCGCTAGGAGACCTTAAGCTATTCCTAACCTCTGGATTACCACTGAAGTTGGAGATGGCGGAGTCCCATGCCTTACTACTCCCCTGACCAGATCAAATCTGTTATATCCCTGGGGAAGGAAGGGGCAGGAATATGATGGAAACATAGATTAAGACAGATGGGACACATTGCAAACTCACAGAAACAAACAGTGAGAGAGTAAGGAGAAAAGCAAGAGCAGGAAGGCAGCAACAAAAAGACAAAAAGGGTTAACACCACAACAGCTGACAGCAATAATACACAGCAACCACCAGAATGTCTGGTGAATAACTCTTGCTAGCCTGCCCAAGATTTCTGGCATAGCGAATGCCACAGTTTGTTATGAATTAAAGAAGCCGTGGCATCACACCCTATACTGTCCCTCCCGCTAGGAGACCTTAAGCTATTCCTAACCTCTGGATTACCACTGAAGTTGGAGATGGCGGAGTCCCATGCCTTACTACTCCCCTGACCAGATCAAATCTGTTATATCCCTGGGGAAGGAAGGGGCAGGAATATGATGGAAACATAGATTAAGACAGATCGGACACATTGCAAACTCACAGAAACAAACAGTGAGAGAGTAAGGAGAAAAGCAAGAGCAGGAAGGCAGCAACAAAAAGACAAAAAGGGTTAACACCACAACAGCTGACAGCAATAATACACAGCAACCACCAGAATGTCTGGTGAATAACTCTTGCTAGCCTGCCCAAGATTTCTGGCATAGCGAATGCCACAGTTTGTTATGAATTAAAGAAGCCGTGGCATCACACCCTATACTGTCCCTCCCGCTAGGAGACCTTAAGCTATTCCTAACCTCTGGATTACCACTGAAGTTGGAGATGGCGGAGTCCCATGCCTTACTACTCCCCTGACCAGATCAAATCTGTTATATCCCTGGGGAAGGAAGGGGCAGGAATATGATGGAAACATAGATTAAGACAGATCGGACACATTGCAAACTCACAGAAACAAACAGTGAGAGAGTAAGGAGAAAAGCAAGAGCAGGAAGGCAGCAACAAAAAGACAAAAAGGGTTAACACCACAACAGCTGACAGCAATAATACACAGCAACCACCAGAATGTCTGGTGAATAACTCTTGCTAGCCTGCCCAAGATTTCTGGCATAGCGAATGCCACAGTTTGTTATGAATTAAAGAAGCCGTGGCATCACACCCTTCTTCTGGTCATGCTCTGCCTATTTTGGCAAAGCTGGTTAAAACTGGTGTGAACACACACAGACACCAGCCTGTCGCCTTTTCAGCTTTAGACTTCTGTAATTAAGAGATCTTTGGTCACATGACATGTTGTCAAAAAGGTCCTTAAGCAGTCCTAAAATTGGCATATAAACAATGGGTCCCTAGGAGAATGGGGGCCCTATGAAATTGCCCAGTTTGCCCTCCCTTTCCTCTAATGCCAGTCCTGCATGCCATCCTGTCTTTTGTTCAGTTCATTTAGACTCCTGCAATTAAGAGACCTTTGGGTACATCATGTCACATGGCTTTGAAATTATTAAAGGTCCTTAAACAATCAACCTTAGAATAGAACTGATGGGGTCACTAAAGCCCGCTTTACATGCTGCAATATATCTTACAATGTGTCGGCGGGGTCACGTCGTAAGTGACGCACATCCGGCATTGTAAGTTACATTGCAGTGTGTGACAGGTACGTGCGATTGCGATTGAACGTTAAAACGTTCATCGCATACACATCGTATCTTTCTCTAGAATTGAACGTGTGGTTGTTCAATGTTCCCGAGGCAGCACACATTGCAGTGTGTGACACCCCGGGAACGATGAACAGATCTTACCTGCCTCCCGCACCTGCTGCCGGTAATGCGGAAGGAAGGAGGTGGGCGGGATGTTTACGTCTCGCTCAGCTCCGCCCCTCCACTTCGATTGGCCACTGCCGCGTGACGTCGCTGTGACGCCGAACGTCCCTCCCATTCCAGGAAGTGAACGTTCGCCGCCCACAGCGAGGTCATATGGACGGGTAAGTACGTGTGACGGGGGTTAATCATTTGTGCGGCACGTTCAACAAATTCAACATGCCGCACATATGATGGGGGCGTTGCCAATTGCATACGATATCGTATGCGAAATTGCAACGTGTAAAGCAGGCTTAAGAGACTGGGGTTCCTGTGAAATTGCGCAGTTTGACTCCTCCCAACGTTGGCTCTGACTGTAACTAGGGCTTATTTATGGAGTAGGGCTTATATTTCAAGCATTCTCTTATTTTCTAGGAAACAGGGTATTCATGAACCCTCTGCAGTTGCCTTCATAACGACATAGAGAAGGCACTAGAAACAAACAGAAGGAAAGACAATACAGTTGGGGAAAAAAAAAACAGAGCAGAAAGCCTAAAAATGAGTACACAGATACCTCATATGTGGTGGAAATCAAATGTTTGGGCGCACAGCAGGGCTCAAAATGCAAGGAGCGTCATTTGACTTTTGAAACGCAAAATTGTCTGGAATAATTAGCATAAAAAAAATCAGGTTGCACGCACGGATGTTCTGCAAAAAGGGGGGGGGACTAGGTGGGATGGAAAAAAGAAGTCCTGTCCAAAGTAGAGTACGACTGCAGGACAATTGCTGATCAGGTACCTAATTGTTCAAGTTTTGTTTTTTTGTCTTTTTTTTATTTGGGGTGCACAAAAAAAAGCAAAAACTCGAGCAACAATTACGTACCTGATCAACCAATCACGTAGCTGATCAGCACTTGGCGGCAAGCAGGTGGGGGAAGAGGGGGTGGGGAGAGGGAGTGGGAGATGCGATTGGGGATAGTTAGAAAAGAGCCACGAACAATACTTACAGGATGGATCAGAACAGTGGCAGATGGGGGGGGGGGTACCAGATGGGGGGGAAGCGGCATATAAAGGGAGCATCTGTGAATGTGAGATGGTGGCTGGGATAGGGTGGCGGCGGATGGGAGAGGGCGCAGTGGATGCCGGAGCGGCGGAGGATGGGGGGAAGTGGATAATGGGGGGGAAGGGGGAAATGGGGGGAAGGGGAGTGGGAGGTGAGATTGGGGATAGTTACCTTACAGGATGGATCTAGGCAGCAGGATCACAGGAGATGAAGGAGGCAGCAGATCGGGGAGGGTGAGAGGTGGAAGAGGGAGCGCAGATCACGGGGATGACAGGTGAGCGGAGAGCGGGCAGCAGATCACGGGGGTGAAAGGTGAGCAGAGCACAGATCATGGGGGTGAGAGGTGGGGGGAGAGTGGACAGCAGATCACGGGGGTGACAGGTGAGAGCACAGATCACAGAGATGACAGGTGAGGGAGCACAGATCACGGGGGTGAGAGGTGGGGGGAGAGCAGACAGCAGATCACGGGGGTGACAGGTGAGGGAGCACAGGGGTGACAGGTGAGGGAGCACAGATCACGGGGGTGACAGGTGAGGGAGCACACATCACGGGGGTGACAGGTGAGGGAGCACAGATCACGGGGGTGACAGGTGAGGAAGCACAGATCATGGGGGTGACAGGTGAGTGTTAAAAATAGGATTTGACGTATATTATGCTTAGACAGCATATAATGATTGAAGAGAAATAGAGGTGTAAACCATATGTGGGTTTATTCAATAAAGGTTAAAAATCATTACAGAAAAAATTAATGTTTGGCTTTAGTTAGAATTGAGTTAAGAGAGAAAAAGATAGAGAAAGAGTCCATTATCTTACATAGTTGTGATGTCAAGGCAGTCTTCCATCTGGGTTCATCTGGGCTAAGAATGGTCTGCATTCTAAACTCTATGAAGTGTAGTCAAGCTTAAATACATTTCACCACACCCTCTTTTCCTCACTTGTGTCTTTACATGGTTTTAAACATGTCTTCAAAAAACCCAATATAACGCATTCTCAGTTTTAGCCCATGCATTAAGTCATTGTCACGTGGTCCTAAATCTGCAAACGCAGTGTCCTGCGCAGAACCTGTTTCCAAAACCAGCCAAGTTGACCTTTGACCTAAAGAATGTATAGAAGCGCTTTGAGGCTAGTTGACCTTTGACCTAATGTAATGCTTAGATGGGCTTCAATGCTAATTCCAGACCGTCTGTTAAATACCAGATAGAAAATAGCACTGAGTTGTCAGCCAGCTTTGATTTAATCATGTCAGATGCTTGGCCAGAAGTTCCCCAAACTCACACACTCTTCATACAAGCTAAGGCCTGTGATTACTATACGTACAGTTTATGAATGTACGTAGAGTTATATTATGAGGATAATATTCATAATAACTCAGTATTTTACAATCCCCCCTTTTGAAGATTTGAGGAATCCCCGGGAAACACCCTAAGTCATTCGTCATCATTCGTATCACATGCATTCTGTTTGAAGATTCTAGACCAATATCTGAATTGACAAACCAATCTGAAGCTTTTTGTCAAAAAGTCATATTCTTACGATTTAACATTTCTCTAAGAATAGTATCTTCCTTCTTCATTTCTATTTTTATATTCTTATATATCTTCTGGATTCTACACATCACAAAAACTTGATAAATAATGCACATAAAAACTAATAAAAATATGATTATAATGGGGTTAAATAAAACATTTCCAACCGCAGTTTGGATTGATGACTGAGACTAGGTATGTACTGACTTCCCAAAACTTTTCCACCAAGTTCTAACTGACATTGCAGTAAATTCATGTTCAATATCGTTCAACTCACCTTGTTCATGCCTGAATATAATTTCTGCTTCCTTTAACTGTTTCGTTAATAAATCTAACAAACCCTTATCTTTCTTTATTTCACTTGTACACATATCCTAAGGGAAATCATTAATTTGTGATAAATTGAATTGTATGGGAAATGCCGTTAAGTTTCTCTTTCCTATAGAAGTGATATTAAAATTTCCTTCCTTCTTTGAAAGAGATCTCACATTTCCTTTGATACAATACAAACCCATAGGTAACTTTGATTTATGTACACAAGTAAAATAAAAAGCAGAAACCAATTCTGTCACAGACATGACCTGGAAACAAATCTTATTTGGACTTACTGGGGTCACCAGATCATGTAGTGTCTGTACAGTCTCTATTCTGGCATGACAAGAGGAATGATTATGGAAACATGAATGATAGATCACCTTATCCTGTCCAGGTAAACACATCACCTTAGAAACAAAATGTAAACATGAAGAAATGTCTACTTGTTCAGTGTTCACTCCATCAAATACAAAATCTGTGTACTGCAGTTGATAGAACACCTGTTGTGTTTTACTCACAGGTACCCCCAAAACCGTTACAGGAACAATTGTTCCCTCTCTTCCGATCACTGGGATTAGTGATGTGCCAACACAAGTGTTTTGATCACATCCTAACCACTTATTTACCCATAAATCCGTATGATTGAATGCAAAATTATACTCTGCAGGTAAATTTCGCAGTATTCCCAGTGGAGTAATTCCACTCTGTAAAGCTTGAGCAATCATTTTCAGATTAATGGAATACTCGATCTGAATCTCCAGGCATGCTTTAGCTACTTGTGTTTCTTGAGTACTTTCCACGAGAGCTAGTGTAGCATCTTGTAGATGTGACACGGAAGACCCTAGTACAGCAGCTGTATTCATAACCATCTTTTCAAGGAGTTGATTCAAACTTTTCTGAATCTTTACTCCTTTTCCTCCAATAAAACCAATATTATCCAAATCTGACTTAAGTGTCTGTATATTCATGGCATTAGTCAGACTTCCCACTGTCCCTATTCCTCCCAGAATTCCTTCTAACACTCCTCTCTTACTTCTAGTCTGAGTTGTTCTTCTCCCAAACCATTGTTCTATCCCCATCTCCATGTTAGTGAGATGTGATTGACACTGAGGAAACCTGGTAGAGATTTTCCAATGAGACATATTGAAAGTCCATACCATTGTCATAAATTCTCCATCCCTTAATAAAGACTTAGACTGAAACTGATTGATTTGGAAAGGAGTAGATGGCATGAATCTTGTGTTTGTGCATGCATTATCTGCTGCTGACCAAATATTCACACTAACGTCTTTACATTGTCAGTCCTTGTTACAACGCAACACTGGTAAATTCCAGAGTGCTTGGAAGATGGATTTTCTATGGAAAAAATGAAGTTATCATCCATCCATCTGATATTACCAATCTGACCTCTGTGAATGACATTAGTTGGACTGTTTAAAAAACTTCACAAAAATGATGAATTTTTGGTCCATGTCAACAGAGACTCAGAAGGCAATGTCAATCTTGTACTGCATTTTAACAATATAGGGGATGTATTTTCTTTATTATGTACTGTCTGTGGTGAAACCCTTATTTTTGGAACTATAGTGTTAATAACGGTAAACACTACAGATACTTAAACTTGTACAGGTTCCCGTGTTATCTGGAAATTCCATGTTTTTACCCAATCTTTATCTCCTTCTGTAATGGAAAGTAATGAAGGATCCAGAATTTTCCCAAAAACCTGAGTTTTTAACAAAATTTCTGTTTTGGATCTTCCAAACTTTCCCCTAGCAATCATATCATTTGTAATATCACCGGACCATACAGCAGGTTCATCACCTCTGATCTCTATGTTCCAGTATAGTACATCTGTAGGAGAACATTCCCATGTACCCGTTTTATTATTGTGTACATATTCTCCTTGTAATTGTGTGAATCTAGTTTTAGGTCCTGCAATAGCATGTAATATTATGTCTGTGTCGTGTATGAACTGTCATTCAATGCAACATTTTCTTCCATATCCCATGCAGATATTTCCTTGGTATCTCCACAGAATCATCCGTGATGTTCTTTGTCAGTAAGTTCCGTGTATCTGACCCTCTTGGTCTTCGTGAATGTTGAATCTCTCTGGTCCGCTCATTCACATCAGTGGTGATTGTTCCTTGATGTATCATGTCTTCCTTGTAGACAATGACTGAAATAAAATATAGCAGCAGGAAAGTAGTTCCCATCATATAGAAGCTTTTCTTGAGCTTGGGAAAATGTTCTTTTTCCGGAAGGCTTGATGTCATCTTTCCTTCAAAGTCTTTATGTTTCTTATTCCAGTTCTTATCGGAATCCATTTCTTCCTGGAAAGAAATGCAGTATCATTATTTTGTTACAAACAATTTACATTGATCAATGTGAACCCACACTTTTTGCTGTCTGCGGGTATTTTTTACCACATTAGATGCTCGTTGCACGAGAATCATAACTTGTCCCATAGTCTCAAGGACTTCAAATGGACCTTCCCAATTACACTCCCATGGACCACTCTTGCGAAAGGTTTTGATCATCACTAGAGCACCTTTCTTGAATTTGGACTCATAGGGTGGCTCCATTTTCTGCATTCTCGATGCCGCATATGGCAGAATCGCTTTTAGGTTCTCCTGTAGCAATCTCAACCATTGGGACTTTGAGATGGCATCTTTTTGCGGAGTGGATAAAAATGGCTCATGTGGAAACCACAATGGCATTTTTCTTCCTGTCATTAACTCAAAAGGAGTGAATTGAGTTGTTGAGAAGATTGAACCTCTTTTCTATTCATTCTTTCCACAATTCCCGCAGATTGTGGATGATAGGGGACATGAAATTGTTGTCGTGCCCCTAGAATAGCACAAGCAGTTTGCATGATTTTACCTGTGAAATGGCTTCCTCGATCAGAGGTAATCATTCTTGGGATCCCCCAAGTACAAAAGACATGTTGTACCAATTCCCTTGCTGTGGACAAAGCATCATCTTTCCTAACAGGTAATATTTCTACCCATTTTGAGAACACATCTACCACTATCAATGCATACCTGAGACCATGTTTACCTGAGGGTAAAGGACCAATGTAGTCTATTTGCAATGTAGACCATGGACCATCTGCAGGTGCGATTCGTAGAAGTGTTGGCTTCTGTCCTTTAGGTCTTGGATTTATTTGGGCACAAATGAGACATGATAGTACAACACTTTGAACTGTTTTGTCCATTTTTTCCCAATAAAATTTCTCTTTGAGAATGACTAACAATTTGTGTTGGCCCAAGTGACCTAAGCTCTCATGGTTATATCGAGTGAATTCTACCTGTAGATGTTTTGGTACAACGGGACGCAATTCTCCATTTGAATTGTGACACAAAACCCCATTTTCACAGATAAAAGGAGGCTTTGGATCATCATGAGAAGTAACAAGAGAAGGATCTTTTCTCTGTTCTTCTGCAAATGAAGGTATGTACGTATCTGTTCTTTGAACCGCTGAAATCTCAAAAGGTTCAGAGTCAAACACTTCCTCTCCAGTCAGGGCAGCTTCTTTGGCTAGAGCATCTGCAGTTGCATTTCCTACAGATAACTCATCAGATTTTTTATGTGCAGCAACTTTCACTATAGCAAACCTATTTGAGGCCCTTGATGCTATTCCAAAAATGATTTTTTAGAGTGTCGCTGTGCACCAAGGTCTTGTTGGAAGAATCCACATAACCTCTTCTCTCCCAGATAGGCAGATAATCGGTTAGGGACCTGACAACATAGGAGCTATCACTGTAAATTACCATTGGAATCTGATCATCAGCTTCATTCAGCTGTAGGACCATTCTTACCGCTTCTATTTCTGCCCTTTGAGCTGAGAAATGACTTGGTAATTTGTGCTTTACCACTTGTCCTCTCTTGGAATAGAAAATTCCATATCCTGTGTAAAAGTGTCCTTCTAGAAAAAAAATCTAGAACCGTCCACAAACACAGGTTCATCTGTGTCTTCCAACTGTCGTCTGAAGAGAGATGGACTTGGTTCTTGGAACGTTTGTAGGCAATCATGGGTTTGTCCTTCATATTGCATCAATTGAGGAAGAACATATTTGGCCTTATAATCTACCTCAATTTGATTTGGAGACAATGAGAGTAACCAATGGGCAAATCTCTGATGTGACACAACTGGGATATTTTTCTCAAAGAGAAGCTTTATTGTGGAATGTGGCGTTTGGAGAATAACCTTTTGGAATCCGATTATGTGTTGGGTTATTTTTATCGCGAAATACACTACCACCAGGTGTCTTGCGCACACCTCAAACCCCCTCTCAACAGGTGAGATAAGCTTAGAGAAGTAAGCCAAGATTCTTCATTCCCCCCCTTGCAGCTGCAGCAAAACCACAGAGATGCTTGTCTCTGAGGTGTGTGCTTGGAGCGCAAAAGGTGCGTTCTTTTCTACCATACTTAACGCAGGTGCGTGTTGTAGATCATGTTTCAATTGTGTGAAGGCTTTTTCCTCTTCGACACCTCAGGGACCAAAATAATCATCATTATCACCTTTTAAAAGATCATACAAAGGTCTGGCTTTGTCAGCAAAATTTTCAATGAAATCCCTTGAATAATTTACAAGTCCTAAAAAATGTCTTAGTGCCTTGTGTGATGTTGGAATTGGAAGGGATGCAATTGCCTCTATTCTGTCCTGTAGGGGTCGCCTTTTACCTGGACTTAGCAGAACTCCTAAAAATCTGACCTCAGTCTGCATCAACTTGACCTTTTTGGTGTTCAGTTTCAATCCTGCATCATGCAGCAGCTCAAACAACTCTGCCAGTAGAAACACGTGCAAATCCTCATCCTCTGTACACAGCAAAATGTCATCCACATACTGCAATATGCATTCCGGACGAGAAAATTTCGACAAAACGTTTGCTAGCGCCTGATGAAAAATGCTTGGCGACATATGGGCCCCCTGAGAAAGTCGGCAACACACATATTGTTGATCCAGATGATTAAACGCAAGCTTATACTGACAACTTTTCTCAATCGGTATGCTGAAGAAACCATTACTGATATCCAACACTGAGAAATACTTTGCCTTTGCATTCAATCTCGACATCATGTCATGTGTATCAGCTACAATTGGTGCAACATTGGGAGTAAACTTATTGAACATTCGTAAGTCCAATATCATTTGATAGCTACCATCACTTTTCAAAACACACCACAATGGATTGTTACAAACAGAACTTGCCTTACGTATGACACCTTGATCCAACAATTCCTGAATAATTTTAGACATTGGAGCAACTGACTCTGGAGGCAACTTATACTGATGCTGTGGAGGCGGATCTCGCCCTTCTATTTTATGTTTAATCTTTCTTTATTAAAGTAAACAATAGAATTTACAGGAAGAAAAAAAAGGAAGATTCAAATACGTGATTATTTCATGTCAACTTACAGAGAAGAGTATAAGCCACATCCTAACTAACACCCCCTCTCTTACTAACTATCATAAGGCACGCATATGACATGTAACCACCTTTTATAATACAGACAATCTCCTTCCAATTGAGAACTACACCTCAAACAAAGTGAGGCTACTGCCGAAAACAAAAAAGAAAAAGAAAAGGAAAAAATTTGAAGATTTAACGAGAACTAGAGAGAGAGGAAAGTAGCAAGAGGGAAAGATAAGGAAAGAAGAGAAGGAAAAGGGGGAGAGAAGAGCAACAGAAAGAGAGGGAAGGATGGCATGGTAGGGATTACTTCCCCAGTACTCGGGCCGCTACATTGGACTAACGTAACATGCGTCATGCGTTACCAATAATGGTAGAGAATCAAGAGCCAGGGTCCAGGGGGTCCAGATCCTAAGAAATTTATCCACTGAGTCATTGGTTTCTGCCATTGTGGACTCCATCCTGTGGATGATGGCCATCTCCACAAACCACTCCCTCACAGATGGCACCCCAGTCGATTTCCAGTATCTCGGGATCACCATGCATGCCGCCGTAAGACAGTATCTCAGAAGGCCCGCTTTCTGTGATTTAAGCGATCCCGGGAGAATTGAAAGCAGCGCCATCTGAGGGGAACCCACCAACTGCTCTCCGCAAATCACAGCGTATGCTTTGAACACGGACCTCCAGAAAGGTTGTATCAATGGGCAGTCCCACCAGATATGCAGCATTGTCCCCCTTCCCCTTCCGCAGCTCCAGCAGCTATCTGAGACCCCGGGAAATATTGCGTGTAGAGTATCCGGGCACCTGTACCAACGTGTCAGAATCTTATAATTTTTTTCCTGTGCTGCACAGGCGATGGAAAATATATGAGTGAGGATAAAGGACTTTTTCCAGTCCTCCTCAGGAATGAAAGTCCCCAAATCTCTATTCCACTTCTCGATATATTTAAGGTCTCCCATGTCCGCCTCTGTAATCAGGAAGGAGTAAACCAGAGACAAGAGATGCCCGGGAGAATCCTCCCGCAAAAACAATTGTTAAAATTTTGTGGCTGATCTGCAAAAAGCCCAAGTCTGTTGTCAACCATCAAGAAGGACCTAAGTTGAAGGTATTCCAACCAGCCGTTGGATGCCGACCCTCTGGGAGCAAAAGGGCTGAAAAGGGGGGTACTTCCTAACCGTGCAAAGTCTGGGCTATCCGTGTGTCCTCACCCCTCCTCCAACCTAAGAAACGCTCGACTCCCATCCCTGGGGGGAACTCCGGGTTAGAGAAAAGCGGTGAGAGTGGACCAGGACCCCTTGAGAGAGATCCCCGCCTGCACTCAACGCCCCACACCCTCAGGGATGCCCTGAGAAACTCCGCCTCTCCATCTATCCGTCCCCTCCGCAGCGGTGTGATCCACGGGAGGAGCCGCAGGGGCGTTTCGGAGCAAACCTGCTCCAGACTCACCCATTGTTTAGTGCTCCTATTAAATTGCCAATCCATTAGTCTCAGCAGAAGAGACGCCTTGTGGTACTTTTTAAAGTCTGGTAACCCTGCCCCCCCTCTCCCTTACCTCTACTCAACACTCTCCTCCCCACCCGAGAGCTCCTCCCTCCCCACACAAATTTGTTAATAATTGACTGTATTCTGGTAAAGAAAAACGATGGTAGTGCTATAGGGGCCGTTTGAAAGATATATAGAAAACGAGGGAGAACATCCATCTTGATGACATTAATACGTCCAAAGCAGGACAGTTTCTGTCCATCGATTTGTTTAAGATCTCTCATAGTGCGTTCCAACAAAAGGGAGGTAATTGAGGTGAAAAATCTTGGTACTGTCCCGTGGTACCGCCACCCCCAGATAAGTCAGGGCCGATGTCTGCCATCTAAAAGGAAAGTTGGATGCAATATGATCTACTTCCCTCCCCGGCAGAGTGAAATTCAAGGCTTCTGATTTATTATAGTTAACTTTAAAGTTGCTTATATGTCCGAAGTTCTCAATTTCCTTAACCAAGGAGGGAAAGGATATGTGGGGCTGTGTAATGTATAGGAGGAGGTCATCTGCATATAAGGCCGCTTTACAATGATGCTCTCTCACCTCTATCCCTTTTATATCTGGGTTCTGTCTAATGGCCAAAGCCAAATGCTCCATTACGAGAACAAATAGGAGGGGGGATAAGGGACAACCCTGTCTGGTACCATTTTTTATGCTAATTGGCGCGGGCGAGGACCCATTTACCTTTATTCTGGCAGTCGGTGTACTATAAAGGGAGGCCACTCCTCTAAGGAACCTGTCACCTATCCCCACCTGTCTCAACGCTGCCAACATGAAACTCCAGCTGACCCGGTCGAAGGCTTTCTCCGCATCTATGGAAAGTAAACACATAGGTAGTGCCTTTGCCTTCGCCCGAGCCAGCAGAAGAAACGTCTTATTCGTGTTGTCTCTTGCCTCTCGGCCCCCCACAAAACCCACCTGGTCCGTGTGTATCACTTTTGGAAGCAAAGGTGCCAGTCTATTGGCGAGCGCTTTTGAAAAGAATTTGACATCTATATTAATCAATGATATGGGACGGTAATTGGAGACATTAACCGGGTCCTTCCCTGGCTTCGGAATTACACATATATGCGCCTCTAGAGACTGAGGAACAAAAGATGCTCCAGCAGGCACCGAGTTAAAGACCCGTGTCAAAAAGGGGTCAATTTGTTCCCTAAAAATTCTAAAAAATTTAGTTGTAAAACCATTCGGTCCCGGGCTCTAACCTACTGGGGTGTCTCTGATAACCGAAGATATCTCCTCTTCCCTAAAATCTGACTCCAGCGTCTCAATTTCTGATTGCGCTAGCCTAGGCAAGGCAGTCCGCTGGACATAGTCCTCAATCTTATTATTGAGTGCCATCGGTGACATATCAGTAAACTGACCCTTTATGTTGTACAGGTCCCCATAAAAGGCACGGAACTCTTCAGCTATTTTAACCGGGTCCTGAATCATATGTCCTCCTCTGTCCATAATTTTCGGGATATGATTTGCGAGTTTCCTCGGGTGAATAAACCTGGCTAATGCCCTTCCACACTTGTCTGCATGTTCATATAAGTATCTCTGTAAACGTACCCTCTGTGCATAGTATTTTTGATCTAAGAGCCCCCTAAGTTCCTCCCGCGATCCCACCAATTCAGCGTACACCGAGGCCGATAAGGATTTTTTGTGGGATGCCTCCAAGGTCTGTATTCGCTGGACCAAAGAGGTATCGCCCTTCTATTTTAACGACAACATCCTTCATAGTTCCTACTTTATTCCTGTACTGAGCCCATAGAGATGGAAACCGTTGTACTATCTCAGTCAATACTTCATTACCACCAGTTTCAGGCAACAAATGATCTGATGACACTACATCGTTCAAACAAATGATTCCGACATGACTATATTCATTTGGATCAATAACTACCGCCTTACAACTGTTAAGGGTACTGTACATGCTGCGACATCGCTAGCGATCTCGTTAGCGATGTGAAATTCTAGATCGCAAGTGCGATCTTTTGAGATCGCACATGCGTAAAATGGCCTATGTGCGATCTCAAAAGATTGCACTTGCGATCTAGAATTTCACATCGCTAACGAGATCGCTAGCGATGTCGCAGCATGTCAAGTACCCTTTAGAGTCTTTCCAAATTGTTTTGTTACCCAAATCAATAATCCAGCCATGCTTTTCCATAAAATCAGTGCCAATTATGTTCTCAGTATCCTGACCACACCAAATATCCATTTTTGTTTTCTAAGAACCAGGTATTTCCAGAAAAACATCCTGAGCTAAACTTACATTTGTTCCATTTTTGCCACTGAAACCAACAATTGTACATACAGGGGAATCTGGCTTTAAATGTAAATCAACATTTGTTACGCTCAATTGCGCACCTGTATCAAGGAGAAACATTACTTCCTGGCCTTCAAGGTTTACCTTTAAAAATGGTCAACCACAGCTATCCATTGAAACTCGAGTGACAAATTCCAGTGGATGAAGCCTGGGGACCGGCTTTGCCAGTCATAAAGAAGATGGAGAGGGGAGTAGAGCAGCAGGTGTCTTGTTCCTTCCATCCAACTCCTTTATGGTCATTTCTCTAATTTGTTTGGTCAGTGGTGCATATGGTGATTGGTAATTCCTGTTGTCAGTATGAGTGGGCGTGTATGAAGGTGGAGGTGCTGAAGATGGGGTATGTGTTTGGTATCAGTCCATTTTCTTTACCCAACTTTTCCCCAGCTCCCGCCCTTAGGAATTTCTTACATTCCCACTTAAGGTGACCAGGAATTCCACAGAAAAAGCAGTGTATGTTGCTTTCTCTGTTTGCTCCCCCTGAACCCTTGTTCTTAGAATTCAGTATGGGTCTCGATTTGTTCTTATTATTTTGTGTTTCCTGTGATACTGATTTGTCATTATTTGTCTCCTCTATCATGGCTATTTTTGTCTTTACCTGAGTTTGCTTCATTCGTCTCTGTATTCTATCAATAAATGACGTGGCCTCCTGTAGAATGTCTATCCTAGAAGCAATTTCGAATGAAGCAGGGTCCAAATATTAAAATTTTTTAACAAAAGCCTTGACCATGGAAGTCACTTCTTGATCAGATCCGATTTCCATTACCATTCGGTATGCTTGTTCGAATTTGACCAAGAAGACAAACGGATCCTCCTGTATGTGTGTTTTAAGATTTTCTAAAATCTCAACTGTTGGGGTACACTCTTCTGTTGTGAATAAAATTAACTGTTTCAGCCTATCTTCCTTTGTGTCATGGATCAGGTCATTGTGTTCGTCTGTCCTAGGTGTGGCTTGTAACCTTTTTGTCATGTGGGAGGGAAGCCATACCCTAAATATTTTGTTTCTTTGATCGTCCGTCAGATTGAATTTATCTGAGTTCGATTAAAAAATGTCCGCATTATGGAAGGTATCCATTTTATCATCATATTTGGGTATGTCTTTGATGATTTTCATCAATTGGTCATAAATTTTAATGTTAAGACGGGCTGCTTTTTCATGTAATTTCTTTTTTTGCATCTCCTCGTTCAGCTCGTCCTCCACAGTAGTATTTAACTGGTCAGGAACATCTGAACCTGAGGCAGGTGATGCTGAGGCATCCCTCTTATTTTCTCTTGTATTGGCCGACACATGTTTTATATCCTTACGTAATTTTGATATTAAATCTGCTCTAACTTCCAATTGATCCTCCAGATGTTCAATATGTTCAGGCAATATTGAACAATTTGGACAATCTGTTGTTTCTGCATCTGCTATGTGTGTGTCCGTTGTATTGGATGTGTCTGTCACCATGCAGATGTTGTGTGTTGGTTGTGCGCCACCCACCATAGAGTTATAAGTATAGACCATGCCCAATACATTCTGTATCTTTTTCTGCAACTTTTTTACAGTAAAAAAAATTCTTATCTAGCTTATTATTCTCAAGTTCACATTGCCGGTACAGATTTGACCATAATTGAGCATCAGTATGCTTATGATCAAATGTATACTCCACATTACTTTTCTTAGAATAATCATGAATAAAATCCATTTCTCACCTATATGTGATGTGATGCGTTGTCCTGGAATGGGTCCAACCATCTGTGGGTCGATGGTCCTGGCTGTCCTCAGATGTCCGTCAGGGCACGACACATACGACCTCCTTGCAGTCTTTACGTCAATCCTCTTCTAAGGTTCTGTTTGATTTAGGCACAGTGTAGTCTTTTCCTGCAGTCTTTTGGACAGATTCGTCACTATTCCCCACCCGTCCCCCCTTTGTGGACAAAAGGTCAGGGAAAGCGTAACAAAAGAGAAAAAAAAAAAAAAAGTTCCCGTAGCAAGAACTAGTGTGGAAGTGACTATTCACCACACACAGGAAAAACAGCTGTGCCTCCCAATCATTCAGGCTGAAGCTTGCAAAGTGTTAAAAATAGGATTTGACGTATATTATGCTTAGCCAGTATATAATGATTGAAGAGAAATAGAGGTGCAAACCATATGTGGGTTTATTCAATAAAGGTGAAAAATGATTACAGAAAAATAATGCTTGGCTTAGTTAGATTTGAGTTAAGAGAGAAAAAGATAAAGAGTCCATTATCTTACATAGCTGTGATGTCATGGCAGTCTTCCATCTGGTTGAGAATGGTCAGTATTCTAAACTCTATGAAGTGTAGTCAAGCTTAAATACATTTCACCACACCCTCTTTTCCTCACTTGTGTCTTTACATGGCTTTAAAGATGTCTTCAAAAACCCAATATAACTCATTCTCAGTTTTAGCCCATGCATTAAGTCATTGTCATGTGGTCCTAAATCTGCAGACACAGTGTCCTGCGCAGAACCTGTTTCCAAAACCAGACTAGTTGACCTTTGACCTAAAGAATGTATAGAAGCTCTTTGAGGCTAGTTGACCTTTGACCTAATGTAATGCTTAGATGGGCTTCAATGCTATTCCAGACCTCGGCTAGATGAATATAGCACTGAGCTGTCAGTCAGCTTTGATTTAACCATGTCAGATGTTTGGCCAGAAGTTCCCCAAACTCACACACACTTCATACAAGCTAAGGCCTGGGATTACTATACAAACAGTTTATGAATGTACGTAGAGTTATATTATGAGGAAAATATTCATAATAACTCAGTATTTTACAGCAGGTATGAGCTCTTTGTCAACACCACCAGCGCTAAGGGAGACAAAAGGAAACACTACAGGGGAGACACAAATGCTACCACCTGAGCCCAGGTACATAGCAAAATTCAAACACTTATCTTAGGAGCAGCTACCACAGAAGTCTCTGGAACAACAAAAGGAGACGACCGCTGCAAACCACAGCCAGGATCAACTATTACCCTCACCCAAAGCACCCCAGGGTGAGGTTTATAAAGGAAGTCAGAGACTGGCAACTGAGAGGAAAAAAATGACAGTTTCCCAGAGTCATAGAGTCCGCTGCTGCAGAAACAGAGAGTTGTCAGTTAACAACACATTCTGCAAATCTCTGGGATTTTCCAACACTTCTGCCATTGGATTCTCTGCCGGCCATGACAACTCTGTGACATCCCCTCACTATTTTTGTGCTAAATGCCTACAGCTCTGCCTCAACTCCAGAGGTTCTGAGGCAAAATCATCACATCTAAACAATAGAGAAAGACAGGCATCAAGAATATACATTTACAAGCATTTATTAATAAAGTCAAGTTTTGAAATGCAATTATATACAATATGATATACTGAAGAGTTCCTATCTCCAATCTGGAGCTGTGCTTTTTAGTAAATAAAGCAGTGGGCAACCTGAGATTAGTGAATTATCTAAATATAATCTAGTATCAAAACCTTTCACAAATGTTCATAAAGCCTCTCGAAATGCCCAACTTACTAGCAAAGTGGAACTCGAATTTCCATTTTGTGGGATGTTAGTGTGTAGAGTGGGATCCCACAAATCTCTGCAGCTGCTCTAAGCATGAGACACTGCTCTCTCAACTAATCCAGCGCGGTCACATACTTTTTAGGGTTTTACTGAACTGCTTAAGAAGGAAGCCGCAGAGCTGGAGTCGTACAGCTCACTCTTCCACTGTGAGTGATCACTGAGTGTTGTGGGATCTCACAACCTGGAAGTTCCTTTTGGGGGACATTAGGGACACTTCAAAATGTTTTGGTACTGGATTATATTTAAAAAAATTCACTAATCGGTGGCTCTTCACTGTTTTAGTAAATAATAAAGGCAGCCACAGATTTGTTATAAGCACTATTTAAAGGAAAAGTCATCAAACACAGAGAAACTGGGGGATATTACCCTTGTACCAATGTCAGCAGCAGATTCGCCCATAACAGTGCATCATGACCACATTCTTATGGTTTGAAAAATACGATAAGTTTAAAAAAAGAAAATGGCTGTTTCCCTCACCAATTCTTACTTAAGCAATAATTATAGCTGATTTTTGGATAAAAGTCTTTGAATTATGGTACATCATGATGGCTTCTCCCGTGTGACTCCTCTGACAATAGGACCTGATTAATGATAAAAACATTTGGCAAATTCTGAAAGCAAGAATGGCTGCTCCACTCTGTTGGTTTTCAGATGTCGGCAAGACTTGATTTACTAGTTTAACATTTCAATTATTCACAACATAAAAAAGGTTCCTTCTCTGTGCAGCTCCTTCACATGTTTAACAAGATCTGATTTCTGAGAATAACATTTTCCACCTTCAGAACATAAAAATGCTTTATTTTGTGTGATTTTTTTCATGGTAATCAAGACCTGATTTGTTAATAAAACATTTACCACATTCTGGGCATGAAAATGGCTTCTCCCCTGTGTGAGTTCTTTGATGAACAACAAGGTGTGATTTATTTCCCACATTCTGAACATGAAAATTGCTTCTCCCCTGTGTGATTTTTCTGATGTCTAGCAAGTTCTGATTTCCAAATATAACATTTCCCACATTCTGAACATGAAAATGGCTTCTCCCCTGTGTGATTTTTTTGATGTCCAACAAGGTGTGATTTCTTAATAAAACATTTACCACATTCTGAACATGAAAATGGCTTCTCCCCTGTGTGACATCTTTGATGAACAACAAGATCTGATTTCCAAATAAAACATTTCCCACACTCTGAACATGAAAATGGCTTCTCCCCTGTGTGGTGAATTTTCTGATGTCTAACAAGGTTTATTTTCTGAATAAAACATTTCCCACACTCTGAACATGAAAATGGCTTCTCCCCTGTGTGATTTTTCTGATGTCTAACAAGGTCTGATTTCTGAATATAACATTTCCCACACTCTGAACATGAAAATGGCTTCTCCCCTGTGTGATATCTTTGATGCACAACAAGATTTGATTTCCAAATAAAACATTTCCCACACTCTGAACATGAAAATGGCTTCTCCCCTGTGTGGTGAATTTTCTGATGTGTAACAAGGTTTATTTTCTGAATAAAACATTTCCCACACTCTGAACATGAAAATGGCTTCTCCCCTGTGTGATTTTTCTGATGTCTAACAAGGTCTGATTTCCGAATATAACATTTCCCACACTCTGAACATGAAAATGGCTTCTCCCCTGTGTGACATCTTTGATGTACAACAAGATCTGATTTCGAAATAAAACATTTCCCACACTCTGAACATGAAAATGGCTTCTCCCCTGTGTGGTGAATTTTCTGATGTGTAACAAGGTTTATTTTCTGAATAAAACATTTCCCACACTCTAAGCATGAAAATGGCTTCTCTCCTGTGTGAATTTTCTGATGTCTAACAAGGACTGATTTCCCAATAAAACATTTCCCACATTCTGAACATGAAAATGGTTTCTCCCTTGTAGCAGCTGTTTCATGTTCCACATCCCTTCTGTAACTTTTATTTTGCTTACAATTCTGTGATAAATGGGAATTTTGGACTTGTTTGAAAAGATCAGATGATAAAGCTTTCCAAGGAAGGACTGGAGGTATATCTGGGATAACAGCATACTCTTCATATGTATCATGTGTGATAGTTTGATCATCTGTTTTAAATTCTGAAGATATTAGATGTCCATCTGAACTCCTGATATAGTCATCGGCTAAAAATAAACACAATGTTATTATTTTTTATGATATAATTTTGAAAGTAGATTTTTTTTTAAACTATAACATAAGAAATTAAATTAGGAAACAAATTATTCTGATCTGTTGTCCAATTTTGAGATCTAAATGCCCCGTCACACACAGAGATAAATCTTTGGCAGATCTGTAGTTGCAGTGAAATCATGGACATATTGTTTCATTTGTACACAGCCACAAACCTGGCACTGATTGTCCACAATTTCACTGCAACCACAGATCTGCCGCAGATTTATCTCTGTGTGTGACAGGGCCTTTAGGGGTGTTATATGCAGCAATATCACTAGCGATATCGCTGGTGAAAGCACCCGCCCCCGTTGTTTGTGCGTCACGGGCAAATTGATGCCCGTGGCGCACAAAATCGTTTGGAGCCGTCACACGTACTTACCTGCCTAGCGACATCGCTGTTGCCGGCGAACCGCCTCCTTTCTAAGGGGTCGGTTCGTGCGGCATCACAGCGGCGTCACTAAGCAGCTGCCCAATAGAAGAGGAGGGGCGGAGATGAGCGGGACTTAACATCCCGCCCACCTCCTTCCTTCCGCATTGCCGGCGGCCGCAGGTAAGCTGCAGTTCGTCGTTCCCAAGGTGTCACACGTAGCGATGTGTGCTGCCTCGGGATCGATGAACAACCTGCGTCCTCCACAATCAACAATTTTTTTAAAAAGGAACGACGTGTCAACGATGGACGATAAGGTGAGTATTTTCCATCGTTAACGGTCATTCCTTCCTGTCACATGCAGCGACTTCACTAACGATGCCGGATGTGCGTCACGGAATCCGTGACCCCGGTGAGATATCGTTAGATACGTCGCTGCATGTGACGGGGCCTTAAGAGTTACATCTTTGTTAACTCCGATCTCTTATTCCTAGCACTAGTTCTCTGGAATGTGCTATAGTAAATAATCTGATTGATTGTCGCAATGTGACTGTAGGATAATGAGGGACAGGAGGCTGCTATACTTTCCCTCATGCTTGGAGACCTTAGGCTATCCCTAACCTCTGGATTACCCCTGAACGTGGAAGGAAGGGGCAGGAGAATGATGGAAATACAGATTAAGACAGACGGGAAAACCAAAAATCAGACACACTGCAAACTCACAGAAATAAACAGTGAGAGACTAAGGAGAAAAGCAAGAGCAGGAAGGCAGAAACAAAAAGACAACAAGGGTTAATACCACAACTGCTCACAGCAATAATGCACAACAACCACTAGTTTGTATCACAACACCTCACCACACCTGTATAGGTAAACTATAGCTACCATTAATGGAATAGTCCAGCCAGCATATACAGGAGGGGAGCGAATGATCACATGCTGTAGGGGAGCCAGTATCAATGACATTTAGGCCTGCAACACACATCCGTGTTTCCGGTACGTGTTTGGTATGTATTTGCACATACCGGATACACTGAGACCAATGTTACTCTATGGTTGATAGCACACACACGTAAAATCACACGGAACGTGTGTCCGTGTGGTAAGTACACGTGTGCAGGTTTCTACACGGACGACATGTCCGTTTTTGGCCGGCAGCACGCAGGCACAGATCCGCTAAAGTCTATGGGTTCATGCCTGCACGGACCGCACACGGAGTATGTCCGTGTTCAGCACGTATCGTCCATGTCCGTTTTTCATTAAAAAATCTGAAACACTTGTTTCCAATCTATCAGGTCATTTGAAGGAAAACAACAACACCAGGATCTCATGATGAATGATTAACAACGTTAATTGGGTAAGAATATAGTTCTTACAAAATGGACCGCACATGGACAGTACACATGCGTATTTTATGTCAATACGGACATTCCACACGCACACAGGGCTCGCATACGCCATCACACGGATGCCATACGTACCGGAGAAACGCCCCTTAAAAACGGAACGTGAGACACGTACGTTTTTTATGCGGAAGTGTGTTTTAGGCCTAACAAGGAGCCCAGCAGAGAATAACTCTTGCTAGTCTTACTAAGTATGTGGTTCGACGCCTGCGTCTCCCTGTGCTGCTCACAGACATCAGAGAAGTTAACATGCAGAGTGCCAGAATGTGGAATTTCCACAGATCCTGATGCCGCCATGACAGTTGGCGATGCCTGTAAGCATCTCGTTGTGAGATGCACAACATAGACAATTTCAAAAGGGGTTTTATTCGAAGACGAAAATGAAATAGAGACAGATGCCAAATATTTAATGGGCTTGTCCGGGACTGTAACATTGATGGCCTATCCTTAGGCTTTGTAACCAAAGCAAGTAGCAGGGTCTTGCTGTCTGTGCAGATAAACATTAGAGCTCCAATTCATCAAGACCGGCGATGTACAATAAAAATTGATGTCAGGGACTGGCGTGAGATTTCTGGCATAGGGAACATCGCAGTTTGTTATGAATTAGAGATGTGGTGGCATCACACCCTTCTTCTGGCCAAGCTCTGCCCATTTTGGGAAAGCTGGTTAAAACCTCCAAAAGCTGCACGATTTATTTTTTGTACATTCATTTATTATTAAGGTACGTGATTTATGGATGCCACTCCTGTCATGTGTTAGGATCTATCTTGCCTACACTGAGGAGGAGACAAGGGGATTGTACCAAGGGGCCACAAGAGCTTTTGGAGGAATGATTTATTGTCTCTGCTGGCTTATGGAGGACTTATCCTAGTATTATGATTTATCTAATATATGCTGGATATTTTTCCCACGGACATATTTTGATCTTATCATAAAAAGCCTCCTGATGAACCCCAATGTTTATATTGGGAGAAACGCGTCGAGGTGGAAGAAATAAGAACTGTGTGAGGTGGAAGAGATATAAACTAGATGCTACACTGCCTGTATCGATTGCTTATCAGCCTTTTCCTTATTGAATTTCTACAATTCTATAATTCTACAATTTCTACACGACTATATCATGTGGTGAACAGCGGTTTCTAACTGGATCTATGCAGCAGTGTTTAACATAACTAAATATGGACATGATGGAGGATCTGAGAGGCCTGGTAAACTATCTACTAACCCACTAAATACCAGTGACTGCTGATGTCTGCTTATATCTAGCTCGGAGGAGGACATATCTGGAAGTTGGACTATAAAGTTATGTGTATATATGTCCTTATTCTGATTTTATAATGGATTCCTACCTCTTGGGTGGAACCTATTTATGAGCTAATTTACTATTTCATCTGTGTATATTAGTATATACTTTTTTCCATCATAATTTGGGTTGGTATAGATGTTGAACAGCATATGTATCCTTTATGTGTGTTTATACATTGCCCTAATGGACCCCTGTACGTTTATGGAATCGGCTGGTGTCCATTGAGGCAGTGAATCTAACCATTATTGATAGAAGGGGCTGCTGGACTTGAGCTATATAATATAACTAAGTTGGCACTTGTTAGTGGTGGAATGTATGCCATATGTGACTGATTAAGGTCTCTCCCATACTCTATATTTCAATTTTCTCTCCTACCTTTTCCTGTTTATAACGGTGGATGAGTGGAGCTGATATATTATAGGAAGGGTGAGTTGAGGGATAAAATAGGGAGAGCCATCGTGGAGTGGGGGCACCCCTTTACCTTATGGTGTTTCTCCACGTGAGGTAGGGGCATCATTAACAGGGAAGTTTAGGGTGATTTAATTATATTTTCCTTCCCCTATACCCTTACTTGGCATGCACAACCAATGTTTTGATATCATGTATCTATTTGTTGTGTGGGTGTTTTTATATGTTTAATAACACTGGGGAACAATTTGAAAAAAAATTTCTGTTGAGTTGGGTTTTTGAGCCGATTTATACTAAAATTGGCATGCTGATTCCAAAAATGTAGTTAGTTTTTTTCTATCACGTCAAGTTTTTCTTCCTCAACTTACCTGCCATAGAAGCACAATTGCACTGATTTCTGTAATAAGACTTGTTATCTGAGTACAATTCGACTCATATAGAGCTACGTGGCAACTTGTAAGAGTGGTCACAACTGAGACAGTGTGGTTTCTTATATATTTCATTTTTTGTTCATATTTGTACTATTTAAAAAAAACAAAACACTTTTTAGGTACAGTAGTTTACATATATTTGAGAAGACAAAAATCCTATAGTTCAAAAACTTGACGTGATAGAGAAAAACTGAGATCATTTCTGGATTCAGCATCCAAAAATTAATTAAGAACAGTTGTCTGACCTAACTCCTAAAAAATTGCGTTCCCCAGTGTAATAAATATGGTTTATTGGGCTAAATTGTTCTTGTTTAGATTTTTTGTACATTTATTTATTATTGACTGTAGAATGGCTATGACGTATCAATGTTTGGAATCAGCGGTACAAAAGGATGTTGATGAAATAGAGAATCATGACTCTAAGGCACTAAAGTGTTAATAAGTGCTGAGAAAACCGTGCAATGTAAAAACAACAACAGTCATCGTACTCAAAGCAAACAAGAGACTATAACAATATAGCTCTGCAGTGCAGCCAGGCCAACCATCTGTCTTTATAAAATCCTTCTCCGGTCTTCTTTCCAAGCTTATTGTGCAATTCACTGGGGGCAAAAAGGGGTTTTCAGGTTCCATCTGGTATCAACTATCAATGATGTATTTACTAGTGTCAAGACCAACATAATCCAAAAGCTCAAAAGGACCCATTGGGTAACAGGCTTCCAATTTGATTGCAACATCCATATCTAAGATGCATGACCTCTTTCATGAAGATGCACGAATTACACTAAGTATGGTACCAGAAGACGGCTAACAATGAACCCTGGGGTGTCCTTACATGACACAGGAATCTTTCCTAGTGTTTAACTGAAGTCCATGAGAGAGTCAGAAGTCATTTGGTTAGTCATTAATGTCTTAATGACCTCCACCAGCTTCATCATTGGTACTGGATTAAAGAAATGCAGCCCTCCGAACTGATCCTGCCTAGTTGTGGAGTTGGCTATGTCGATTATTGTCAATAAGAATGTGTTGCTGGCAAATATGGTGTGTTCTGGTGCAAATTTGTCCAGTGTCTTCATTAGTGCGTTTTTCACTTCCAAGTTTTCTATTATGGCTTCCACCACCAGATCATTGCTGTGCACCACGGCCGCTGGGTCTGTGCTTGTGCTGAAGTTTGAGAGGGTTTTGCTGATGAACTGTGAAGCAGCCTCAGGCTTGTGCGCAAACATCTTCTTAGTGACCCTTTTCAATCTGTCTTCAATACTTTTTGCAAACTTTTTCAAGATGTCATCAGTGTGGTCCACTAAAACAACAGTGTGTCCGGTTCCTGCAGCTACCTGTGCTATACTGACACCCATCAGGCCTCCTCCGATCACAGTAACGTGCTTGATAGTCAGCTTCTTCACGGTGGCGCTGGAGGTCATACATTTCACTATGAGGTACCAGTAAGGGGAGGCCATGTCTGCTTGTACAGCTGGGAGCTGAAGGACATGCTTCAAAAAATTGATTGAAAAGTGATTTCTGTCAGAATTCTGGCATAATTGCTTTGAAGAATCAAGGTCTAGGTGTCAAATCTCCTTCTGTAGGTGTCTCCATTCCTTCCAGGATAGTTTGCCAGTAATTCACATTCTCTAAAGCAATAATTTTATTAAATATTTTTAGGTAGTTTAAAAATGTGGTATTTCAGTGTGTGACTGTAACTCTTTTTTTCTATTATCTAGCTATACACACACACACACACACAAACACAGACCAGCATGTCTCCTCATCAGCTTTATACTCCTGCAATTAAGAGACCTTTGGTCACATGACGTGATATCAAAAAAGTTCTTAAACAGTCCTATAATCGGCATATAAACACTGGGGCCGCTAGGAGAATGGGGAAATTGTCCTGTTTGCTCTCCCTTTGCACTAATGCTAGTCCTGCATGCCAGCCTGTCCTCTGTTCAGTTCTTTTAGACTCCTGCAATTAAGAGACCTTTGGTTACATCATGTCACATGACTTCATCAAAGGTCCTTAAACAATCAACTTCCGAATGCAACTGATGAGGTCCTTAAGAAAGTGGGGCTCCTGAGAAATTGCACAGTTTGATTCCTCCTAACACTAGCCCTGACTGTAACTAGGGCTTATATTTAGGGAAACAGGATATTCATGAACCCTCTGCAGGTCTTTGAGTTGCCTTCACAACAACATAGAGAAGGGACTAGAAACAAACAGCAGAAGAAGCAGAAGCAAAGAAAATACAGCTGAAAAAACCCACAGCAGAAAGCCTAAAAATGTAATCACAAATTAGTGCAGAAAGTACATGAGTAGATATCTCTTACTGGATAGAGCTGGAGGAAACACATCCTGAGGAACATCGGGATCTTCTTGTTTACAGTCCTGTGGGAGAAGAGGACGGGGACATCTCTCTGGTGTTATCCTCTTACTGGATAGAACTGGAGGAGACACATACAGGGACTGAATTCATTCCTTATAGATAATTATAGGCCGTGTGTATTTAGTCCTGTCTATTACCTGGTGATGTGAGGGGCCGGGGAACCTCCATCATGACGTCCTTGTACAGATCTTTGTGTCCTTCTAAATACTCCCACTCCTCCATGGAGAAATAGACGGTGACGTCCTGACATCTTATAGGAACCTGACACATACAATGATACCGTCACCCCCGATCCCTTCATAGCGTTACTGTATAATGTCCCAGCATTCCCAGCAGTGTCACCTCTCCAGTCAGCAGCTCAATCATCTTGTAGGTGAGTTCTAGGATCTTCTGGTCATTGATGTCCTCATGTATCAGGGGGTGAAGTGGAGGCCCCGTGATTGGGCTCAGGGGTCTTCCCCATCCCTCAAACACAGGGTCCTGACAGCGCTCACTAGAGGTCTTCTTCACTACTGTGTAATCCTAGTTATGGAGAGACACAGTAATAAATCTCACTCCAGACATTTCCAGAGTCCTCACCTCTCCAGTTCTGTCCATCTGTTATTCCCATAGATAAGAATGATGGAATGTGACGTCATCAGAATCTCTCACCTCTCCAGTAAGCCGGAAGAGGATCTCTAGGGTGAGGTGTAATATCCTCTCCGCCATCTTGTCTCTGTCCATATCCATCCTTGATGGGTCAATCAGGAGAATTCTCTTATAAAGAAGATCTCCACTGAGAGGATCCGAGATTGTTGGGACCTGAATGGGGAGAAGATGACGATGTAACATCATAAAGAATCCAGTGTAATAATACAATTACTGAAGATAACCATTCACTAGATAGGGCTGATTGCCGCGCTGCCATGAGGAGTTCAGACTAGATCTGCTGTCTCATTACAGTGAATGGAGACTTTGGGGGTTTAATCTGAACCATGTCATTTGAAGAATTACATGTAAACCTGTCATGCTAATAGGTTGAGGAGAAGGGTGTAGCCTCACTGCGCCCCGAACCAGGCTTAGCCGGAGGGGCATGATTAAGTGCCTACCCAGTCATCACCAGAGCCTCTGTGGTTGGACTTTGCTGCCAGTAGGCACCAGTTACCAATACAGGGCAGTCCCTGGTTGTTGTTTGTCACCAAGAGGCTGAGCGGTGTATCATGAGAAAGATGGGGTGGGAACCACTGCCTCTAGGGAAGAAGAGGAAGGATAAACCCTCTCACTTACTCTGAGCAACCCTGAGCTCCCGATGTCCCAAGACAGGTTCTTTCCCTTGTGCGGCAATCATGTGTCTATCCCTGTCTTACCCTAATCACAACTGTGTCTAGTGAGCAGGGCAGGAGGAACACTAGTCCTGCTTTATGATAATGACACAAAAGGAAAACGACAGACAAAGGAAAAAGAAACTGCATTCCCCAAAAACAAGTGGTAAAAAAGGAGGATGGAAAGGGAAATGAATAAAAAGGGAGATGATCAATAGGAAGACACCAAAGAAAACTTCCAAGCAGCAATCTCCAGGATCAAATTCAAAACAATTTCTCTTTCCATGGCTCACACCTCCATGCCAGCACCATGGAAAAGCAAGTTATCACTGGTAACTACCGAGGTAAAGTGGTGAGTACTTATAACGGGGGAGTGCAAAAATCAGAACAGCTGAGACAACTAAAGATGGTAAGTCAAGAAAGAAACAAGAAACAAGGGTCTGCTTAACCCCAGCAGCGCCAGCACAAGGATAGTCTGCACAGCTACGTGGAAGACAAAGCAAATCCAACTAGTGCTGGCTTATGCTGTGACCTTCTGACCCATCGGATAGGGGTGACCTCTCTCTGTCCGATAACCTGGTGTCAAAACCCTGATGTAAGTGTTCAGTGTAGAGAACGGGATAAATGTGATCCAAAAGTCACAGACAGATGGAGAAATCCCATCTATGATCAGCGCTAATCCTGCCATCTCTACCGCTCTCATTACACAAGAATAAAACATATAATACTGGAGGATAAAACAAGACTGAGCACAAGACCTTCACAGCCGTCTACACATCATAGGGAGATTTCATGGCACCTTCTCGCCATCTACCTGATGATCCTGAGGAACATCGGGGTCTTCTTGTTTACAGTCCTGTGGGAGAAGAGGACGGGGACATCTCTCTGGTGTTGTCCTCTTACTGGATAGAACTGGAGGAGACACATAAAGGGACTGAATTAATTCCTTACATACAGATAATTATAGGCCGTGTGTATTTAGTCCTGTCTATTACCTGGTGATGTGAGGGGCTGGGGAACCTCCATCATGACGTCCTTATACAGATCTTTGTGTCCTTCTAAATACTCCCACTCCTCCATGGAGAAATAGACGGTGACGTCCTGACACCTTATAGGAACCTGACACATACAATAGTACCGTCACCCCCGATCCCTTCATAGCGTTACTGTATAATGTCCCAGCATTCCCAGCAGTGTCACCTCTCCAGTCAGTAGCTCAATCATCTTGTAGGTGAGTTCTAGGATCTTCTGGTCATTGATGTCCTCATGTATCGGGGGGTGAGGTGGAGGCCCCGTGATTGGGCTCAGGGGTCTTCCCCATCCCTCAGACACAGGGGCCTGACAGCGCTCACTAGAGGTCTTCTTCACTACTGTGTAATCCTGGTTATGGAGAGACACAGTAATAAATCTCACTCCAGACATTTCCAGAGTCCTCACCTCTCCAGTTCTGTCCATCTGTTATTCCCATAGATAAGAATGATGTAATGTGACGTCATCAGAATCTCTCACCTCTCCAGTAAGCCGGAAGAGAATCTCTAGGGTGAGGTGTAATATCCTCTCCGCCATCTTGTCCCTGTCCATATCCATCCTTCACGGGGCAATCAGGAGAATTCTCTAATATAGAAGATCTCCACTGAGAGGATCCGATATTGTAGGGACCTGAATGAGAAGGAGATGAACTGATATGTAAAATACTGCAGATAATAATGGAGGTAAGAAAAAATTTCAACATGAAATGTGCTATGTAAGTAGTAAAACCGACCCATAAAAGTATAACATTATTTTTATAACAATATAAATACAATGAAAAGTGATCAATTATCCATATTGCACCTAGAATGGTATCAATGAAAATGTCGGCTCATCAAGCACAAAACAAGTCCTCACTCAGCTCAATCGACGCAAAAAGAATAATGTTGTTCCGGTGTCGGAAAATGGAGACACAAACTTATATTTTTACAAAAGTGATTTTTCTTCACCACTAGAGATGAGTGAACCTGAAGTTCAGTGTTTGGTACAAACTCAGACTTTTCCAAGAAGGTGCGGAGATCGGATGCTTTACATATGTAAACCACTCTTGCGAGCATCGCTGTGCTCGGGTACTCTCGGTGCTCGGCCCGGTGTGAGCCGCTTGCAGTGTTTGATCGGCTCACACTGGGGGTAAGAGCAGCGTGATCGGATGTAGTGTGCACCCACTATTTCTTCACCATTTCACCATACTTGAATTTTTACTTAATCTCCGGTAGATTTGCTGACTATCCATTTAAAAAAAAAAAAAATCCTTCATATGGCATGTGGGCGGAAAAATAAAAGCAATTATTACTCCCAAAATAAGAGCAGGAAAATACAAAAGAGTAAAAGCAAAACAATGTCCCAGTTTTTGGTTAAGAACAGAGCAATGGAATTAGGTATTCATGTTTCTAACGGAAGCAGAGTGGCCCAGCATTGATTCATATGGGGCCTGTCCGATTTCCTTTTGTTGTTTATTTTAAGAATAAAAAAAAAATTCACATGGCTCCTGTTCAGCCCCCATGGACTACTGACCTGGCCTCTGCATCAGGGGTCTGAGAATCGGTTTGTTCATCTCAAGACTATAGTGATACGGCACAGTGAGAGCAGTTGTACGGAAATCAGATCATGGAGACAAGTGTGACCGTAGCGGGGTCCCATGCACAATTTACCACCTATTTCTTATATTAAGGCAGCAAAAGAGTGAAAATTAACCCGATTACAAAATGTGCCCACAGTATATTTCACTACTAAACTAGAAAAATTCTGTAAATAAAAAAGATCAGCTATTCCTTACTGGTTTCGGAGCTCGTAGACTTTAATTGTCTATGCCATCTGACACTTAGGCAGGCTTTGCACACTACGACATCGCAGGTGCGATGTCGGTGGGGTCAAATTGAAAGTGACGCACATCCGGCATCGCATGCGACATCGTTGTGTGTAAAGGCTCGATGATGCGATTAACGAGCGCAAAAGCGTCGGAATCGTATCATCGGTGCAGCGTCGGCGTAATCCATAATTACGCTGACGCGACGGTCCGATGTTGTTCCTCGCTCCTGCGGCAGCACACATCGCTGTGTGAAGCCGCTGGAGCGAGAAACATCTCCTACCGGCGTCACCGCGGCTTCCGTAGGATATGCGGAAGGAAGGAGGTGGGCGGGATGTTTACATCCCGCTCATCTCCGCCCCTCCGCTCCGATTGGCCGCCTGCCGTGTGACGTCGCAGTGACGCCGCATGACCCGCCCCCTTAACAAGGAGGCGGGTCGCCGGCCAGAGCGATGGTCGCAGGACAGGTGATTTCATGTGAAGCTGCCGTAGCGATAATGTTCGCTACGGCAGCTATCACAAGGATATCGCTGCTGCGACGGGGGCGGGGACTATCGCATGCGACATCGCAGCATCGACTTGCGATGTCGCAACGTGCAAAGCCCGCCTTACTCTGAAGCGATGTTCTACAATGTGAGAGGAAAATGAGAGGTGCGTCTTAAAATCCGAATATAGCTTACCGGGAAGTGGAGAATTAGCAGGGGGCTGTCTGTGCGGCTCTGTGTGCAGGCGGGCGGAGGGGTGTCTGTCAATGCCGGCAGCCAGTTGTCTCTGTTCCGATGGCCGTCTGCCTCTCTTTGCGGGTGGGCTGGCAGGCGGCCTGCTGGCTGCCACTCTGTGTGCGGGCGCGCGGAATGGTGTCTGTCAGTGCGTGTGGGTGGCCGGGTGTCTCTGTCCCGGTGGCCAGCTCCCTCTCTGTGCGGGTGGGCTAGCAGGCGGCCTGCTGGCTGCTACTCTGTGTGGGCGGGTGGCTCTGCAGACTGCAGTAGCTGTGCAGTGGATGTCCCAGTCTGTCCGCTGTCCCGGCTTCAATTGATGGTGCCGGGAGTCAGCGCGTCCGCAGATGGAGCTTTTGGATGAAAGCTCCATCTGTGCACGCACCGCTCCGGGAGTCAGCTCATGCACAGATAGAGCTTTTGGATGAAAGCTCCATGTGCACACGCACCGCTCCAGGCGCCATCATTCGAAGACGGGACCGTGGACAGACTGGGACGCTAGCCGCACCGGCCTGCTCCACCACTGATCCGCCGCCTCCGCTGCCACCACTGACCCGCCGCTGCCACCACTGACTCACCGCCACCGCTGCCACCACTGACCCGCCGTCACTGCCAGCACAGCCGCTGCCTCCTGTGACCCCGCTCCACCACTGCTGCCACCCCCTCCAATAAGACAACAATGGAGTGTAAGACGGACACCATTTTTATTTTTACCTTTTTTATTTCTAAATTTGGGGTGCGTCTTATAATCCAGTGCGTCTTATAAAATGAAAAATTCGGTACTTCCCTGTTCTAGGGTAACCCGCTTTTTAGTACCTGCATGGAAATGACAGTCAAACATGTGCATTACCGTGTTTTTCCAAAAAAAAGACCTCCCCCAAAAATAAGCACTAGCAGGGATTTTCAGCATTTTCAGAGAAAGTCTTAAATATAAGCCCTCCCCCAAAAATAAGCCCTAGTTGCGGATCAATAATGAAGAGTCCGTGCAGCTTAAAAAAGGTTACAAATACTGCAGGACACTTCATTATACACAGCGGCACCCGGCAATTACACTCACCCGACATGGAGCGGCAGGACCTGCAGTGATCACACACCCGCACACATCAGCTCTCACACACACACACACACACACACAATCAGATCTCATACACAAACATTGGATCGCACATACAGTCAGATCGCACACATAATCAGATCGCACACATAAACATCGGATCACACGCAAACATCAAATCACACACACAAACATCAAATCACACACACACACACACATCGGATCGCACACACATCGGATCGCACACACACCTCATCCAGCGACACCGATCGTGCAAGGAACAGGACCTGCGGCCGGACACGTGACTTACTCTCATTCTCTGCTGCCGTAAGTGCTGGATGTAATGTGAGTGTGTGTGTGTGATCTGCTGTATGTGTGATCTGCTGTGTGTGTCTGCAGTCGGCTGTGTGTGTGATCTGCTGTGTGTGTCTGCAATCGGCTGCGTGTGTCTGCGATCGGCTGTGTTTTTCTGCGATCGGCTGTGTGTGTCTGCGTTCGGCTGTGTGTATCTGCGTTCGGCTGTGTGTATCTGTGATCGGATGTGTGTATCTGTGATCGGCTGTGTGTGCCTGTGATCGGATGTGTGTATCTGTGATCGGCTGTGTGTGTCTGCGTTCGGCTGTGTGTATCTGTGATCGGATGTGTGTATCTGTGATCGGCTGTGTGTGCCTGTGATCGGATGTGTGTATCTGTGATCGGCTGTGTGTGCCTGCGATCGGATGTGTGTATCTGTGATCGGCTGTGTGTGCCTGCGATCGGATGTGTGTGATCTGCTGTGTATATCTGCAATCTGCTGTGTGTGTGATCTGCTGTGTGTGTGTGATCTGCTGTGTGTGTGTGCCTGCGATCGGATGTGTGTATCTGTGATCGGCTGTGTGTGCCTGAGATTTGCTATGTGTGCCTGCGATCTGCTGTGTGTGATCTGCTGTATATATCTGCGGTGTGTGTGTGATCTGCTGTGTGTGTGTGTGTGTGTGTGTGATCTGCTGAGTGTGTGTGTGATCTGCTGTGTTTGTGTGTGTGATCTGCTATGTGTGATCTGCTGTGTGTGTCAGCTAGCAGCAGGGTAGGACGGCGTGCAGCACCTACTAGAGATCACAGGAGGACCTGGGAACCACGCAGACGTCCTGGTCTGGTGAGTATGAGTCTCCTGGGAAGTGGAGGGGGGGTCTGCTTACCCCCAACCGTGTTTCTCCAAGAATAAGACCTCCAAAAATAAGCCCCAGTGCTTTTTTGGGGGGCAAAAAAAAATAAGACAGTGTCTTATTTTTGGAAAAACATGGTAGTAATGCAGCCTAATGATATCTACGGAAGTCTGGGAAACCGATGCCACCTGTAGAGGTAGGGCGTGTGAATATCTGATACTTAATTCTGGCTCTAGAGTGTCCCCACATAATGTATGCAGGGCGGACTTCAAAGTGGGAAAAAAACTGGTGAGAGGGAGTATTGGCACTGCTTGGAAGACATATAAGAACCGAGGGAGTATATCCATTTTGAATGTGTTAATACGCCCGAACCAAGAGATGATTTTCTTATGATATGCTAGAAGATCCCTTACAGTATATGAGAAAGGCGCCTGATAGTTCATGGTGTAGAGGGAGTCTAGATAAGCAAGGATGGAGATACCTAACAAATTTGATTGCCCTGGACTGCCACTTAAAAGGGAAGTTAGTTTTGGCCATAGATACCTCTGTGGGGCTCAAAGTAACATTTAAGGCTTCTGATTTCCGTAATTGACCTTAAAGTTACTTAGATCCAAAAATTATTTTAACTCTAACAACATATATTATGACAGCATCCAGCTTTCAGTCAAAGGGGTGGCACCGATGAGGTGTTAATCACCGCTCAGTATACTGCGCTCTCAGTACTGACTAATAGCAGGTTCAAATGCTGAGCGGCTGTCAGTCACTGCGGGGTGTTAGGAGGGGCAGGGTATATATGTGGTAATAACAGACTTTTCCCACCAGTATCGCTCGACATCAGCAATAAAACCTCAATGCTGAAGTTGGTTTCTGATTGGTCCAGTTTCTTATTCGGGGCTGAAGTTGGTTTCTGATTGGTCAGTTTCTTAATCGGGGCTGAGGTCGGTTTCTTATTTGCATTTTTTTCTGTTTTTTCTCTTTATAGGTTTAACAACAAACGTAAAAAAATCACAATAATAAAGTAGAATACAGCGAGGAGCCCGGATGTGAATACACTTAAAAGCAGCTACAAAAATTATAAAACTGGCACAAAAATGGGCATCAAAGTGGGCACCGAAGAGCGTTTTTGAAAGGGTTAAATGACCTTGGGCCACTGATCTCACACCATCATTATATAGTGATGTCTCGCATCAAATTCAGGTCACTCCAGCCCGGCCCAAATGGGTTCTTGGGATCAGAACTGGTACCAAAGAGGGCAAATAGCCAATTTTCACAGATTTACATAAGTAACTGGTGTTCTGTAAAGTTCACTTCCGGCTGATGTAAATGGGTTTGTGTCACTAATTAGTAATCACAAAGGGAAAGCCGCCATTGTTCTCTGATTTCAGTCTATTCTCACATTATTATGGTTTTACCTATATAGATCAGTGGCCCATGTCCATTTAACCCTTTCCATAAAGCCCTTCGGTGCAGGTTAGATGGACATTTTTGTGCCAGTTTTATCATTTTTGTTGCTGCTCTTGAGTATATTCACATCCGGGCTCCGCACTGCAGGGGATTATATTGTTGTCATTTTTTATTTTTGTTGTTAAACCTTGTATTGAATAGATCTATATGGGAATGCCTTGGATAATTGAGTTGTAGGCTATATTCCCCTTGGGATTAATATGTGCAGTGACATCAGCCATTTTTATTGAATGTATTTGGGTGTGTTTTGTTTTTTTCTCGTTCCTCCATTCAATAAATTGGTATATAGGAAGGCTTTTTGCTAGTCTAAGGGTGGCTTTACACGCTACAACATCGCTAAAGTGATCTCGTTGGGGTCACGGATTTTGTGATGCACATTCGGCCGCTTTAGCGATGTTATTGCGTGTGACACCTATTAGAGATTTTGAATCGTTGCAAAAATGTTCAAAATCGCTAATCGGTGACATGCCCCCTCTTCCCAAATATAGTTGCTACTGCACTAACGATGTTGTTCCTCGTTCCTGCGGCAGCACACATCGCTACGTGTGACACCGCAGGAACGAGGAACCTCTCCTTACCTGCATCCCGCCAGCAATGAGGAAGGAAGGAGGTGGGCGGGATGTTCGTCCCGCTCATCTCCGCCCCTCCACTTTGATTGAGTGGCCGCTTAGTGACGTCGCTGTGACGCCGCACGAACCGCCCCCCTAAAAAGGAGGCGGTTCGCCGGTCATAGCGACGTTGCTAGGCAGGTATGTGCGTGTGACTCTGCCGTAGCGATAATGTTCGCTACGGCAGCGATCACCACATATCGGCAGTACGATGGGGGCGGGTGCTATCATGCTCAACATCGCTAGCATCGGCTAGCGATGTCGCAGCGTGTAAAGCCCGCTTATGTAGAGGGAGGGTCGACAGTCTATGTTGGCGTCATGACTTTTGGGTAGGCTGTCTCACATTTAAATTACAATGTTCACAATTAACTTTGTCAAGTAACAGGTGTATATGGTTTTATCTAATGGAATAGGTATAGAAGGATGTTTTATGTATTGTTCACATGCCTATGATTAAGAACTTTGTTCGAAACGCTTCAGGTGTTTAGGGTCTGCGTCCCCACATGAATTTTTTAATCTTGACATGCAAATAAAGTATTGAAGATTTTAATGAAGCGACGAGGGTGCAAGAATTTTCCTTTTTTTTAAAAAAAAACACAGAAAAAACTCCTGCCGAATAAGAAACCAACTTCAGCATAATTATAAAAGCAAACAAATAATAAAGACGACGACAGGAACAGGAAAATGAAGCCGAGAAAATACCGGAAAAAGACACAAAATTTACTGGAAAATCCGAACAAGAAAAAAAGATTTTCACAGATCATTAACCTGAATGTACAAAACAATATGATAAATAAAATTGTTTAAAAGAACTGAAGTCCTATTGGTTGTTAGCGCTCGAGACTACTCAGGTCTCTTCATCAGGCTCAATATAACACAAGATCTGAAGAGTCACATATTTATACACAACAGGACATAGAATAGCGCAGTAAATAAGACACGCAGAGCGATCACAATGGCAAGGGTGCAAACTGTGGTGGCCATAAATATTGCAGCAGTTCATAGATAAGGAGTGTGAAAGTTTTATTGACCTCTGATTGGGGTCTGGTCCAGAGTTGTGATGCCCCCAGATGGTCTGAGGAGCACAATTCTTAATTTATGTAAAAAGACATAAATCCATGTGACACCTTCATTCCTGCTCTGAATGTATCAAAGGTCATCATAAGTTTGTACTCCCATAGTCTCCTATCTCTCTGGGACTTGAAGTTTCCTTTCAATACCAGCAATTTCATGTCCATGATGCTGTGATATGAGTTACAAAAATGTTTGGCCACAGGTAGATCTATCCTTTTTTCTCTAATTGTGTGGTGATGAGAATTCATCCTTGTCCTGAGCTGTTGTCCTGTCTACCCTACATACAGACCCCAGTTGGACATTTGATACATATAATTAAGTACATCCCATTGGTTGTGGTGCAGCTGAAGGTCCCTGGGATCTTGTAGTCCTGATGTGATCTGGGAATCTTTATCTTGGCCGTTGTCAGTATAAATGGACAGGTCTTACATTATTTCTGGTTGCAGGGAAATGCTCCTATTGTTGTTGGAGAGGACAGGGAGCTTCTGACAATGATGCTTCTTAGATTTGGGGGCTGTCTAAAACACAGAAGTGGGGGGTCTGGAAAAATAGATTTTAATCAAGCATCTTTTTGCAGTAATGGTTGTAGTTTCCATGCAGCTCCTCTTAACACCTCCAGATTTGGATTGTAGATGATTACAAGAGGGACCTGGTTGTTTTCTTCTTTAGTTTTATAATGTAGGAGATGGTTTCTTAATATTCTGGTGGCTCTTGTAATCTGGTTTTCAATTGTTCTTGGGGGGTAGCCTTGATTCAGAAAGGTCTTTCTGAGGCCCTGAAGGTGATTGTCTCTATCTGTAGTGTTGGAACTGATTGTACCTGATGGCCTGACTGTACACAATAGAGTTTTCTATGTGTTTTGGATGGAAACTGTCCCATTTCAGGTATGTTGGATGGTCAATTGGCTTCTTGTACAGGGAGGTCTCTATTTCATTGTTCTGTAGTTTGATGATGGTGTCCAAAAAGTTGATTTCAGTGCAGGACTAGTTGAGTGTTAGGTTGATGGTGGGATGAAACTGACTAAAGTGTTTATAGAAGGTCTTCAGCTGCTCCTCAGACTCTGTCCAGATGATTAAAATATCATCGATGTACCGGTAGTAGGCCAGAGGCCTGATAGGACAAGAGGATAAAAAGTCACTCTCATGTTTGGCCACGAAAAGATTTGTATATCGTGGTGCCATTTTGCTTCCCATTGCAGTCCCAGTCTTCTGTAGATATAAGTTATTATCAAATGCAAAGTATTTTCCAGGAAGACTTTGCAAGCATTTAATCCATCCTGGTGGGGAATATTCGAGTACAAAGATTCCACATCCATAGTGGCAAGGATGGTTCTTTCTGGAAGAGGACCTATTGCTGATAGTTTCTTCAATAAGTCAGTTTTGCCCTGGATGTGGCTGGTTGTATCCCTTACCAAGGGTTTAAGGATACCCTCTACCCATCCAGAGACCTGTTCAGTGAGGGTGCCAACACATGAAATAATGGGTCTTCCTGGATTTCTAGATTAATGAATTTTGGGAACATGTAGAATGTGCCTATTCTTGGACTTACCGGTATCAGTTCATCGGCTCTTAAGGATATGTCAGGCAGACAAGAGGCCAACTTGTTTAATTCCTCGTAGTAGTCCTGTGTAGGGTCAGACTCCAATCTTTTATAGTAGCGTGTGTCCATTAGTTGTCTGTGTGCTTCCTTCATGTAGTCTGATTTGTTCATCATGACTATTGCACCCCGCTAGTCTGCAGGTTTAATTATGATTTGATTTCTTTGTTTGTTTTCAAAGATTTTATGGCCCTTCTCTGCTGGGCACTGATGTTGGATGGTTGCCTCCTGTGTGTGTCTAGGATAGTGGATTTTACCAAACGTCTGAAAGTGTCTATATAGTTATCCAAATGAGGGTTGCGCCCAGGTGCAGGTGTCCTATCTGACCTTTTCTTGGTTGTTAAGATCCGTCTTCCTTCAGTTTGGGTGGATTCTGAATCATCTGCATCGTTAAAATATTCCCTCAGGCGTAGTCTCCTGAAGTAATCTTCCATGTCGCTGCAGAGTTCAGTTTTATCTAGAGCTTTAGTAGGACAAAATGAGAGTCCCCTAGAAAGCACAGCAAGTTCCACTTTGTTGGGTTTATCATCAAACTACAGAACAATAAAATAGAGACATCCCTGTACCAGAAGCCAATTGACCGTCCAACATACCTAAAATGGGACAGTTTTCATCCAAAACACATAAAAAAACTCTACAGTGTACAGTCAGGCCATCAGGTACAATCGGATATGTTCCAACACTACAGATAGAGACAATCACCTTCAGGGCTTCAGAAAGACCTTTTTGAATCAAGGCTACTACCCAAGAACAATTGAAAACCAGATTACAAGAGCCACCAGAATATCAAGAAACCATCTCCTACATTATAAAACTAAAGAAGAAAACAACCGGGTCCCTCTTGTAATCACCTACAATCCAAATCTGGAGGTGTTAAGAGGAGCTGCACGGAAACTACAACCATTACTGCAAAAAGATGCTTGATTAAAATCTATTTTCCAGACCCCCCACTTCTGTGTTTTAGGCAGCCCCCAAATCTAAGGAGCATCATTGTCAGAAGCTCCCTTGTCCTCTCCAAAAACAGGAACATTTCCCTGCAACTAGAAAAAATGTAAGACCTGTCCATTTATACTGACAACGGACAAGATAAAGATTCCCAGATCACATCAGGACTACAAGATCCCAGGGACCTTCAGCTGCACCACAACTAATGGGGTGTACTTAATTATATATACCAAATGTCCCACTGGGAGTCTGTATGTAGGGGAGACAGGACAATAGCTTAGGACAAGGATGAATTCTCACCGCCACACAATTAGAGAAAAACGGATGGATCTACCTGTGGCCAAACATTTCTGTACCCAGATCACAGCATCATGGACATGAAATTGCTGGTATTGAAAGGAAACTTCAAATCCCAGAGAGACACTGGAGAGTCTGGGAATACAATGTTATGATGACCGGTGACACAATCAGAGCAGGAATGAAGGTGTCACATGGATTTATGTCTTTTTACATCAGTTAAGAAATGTGCTCCTCAGAGCATCTGGGGGCATCACAGCCTGAACCAGACCCCAATCAGAGGTCAATAAAACTTTCACACTCCTTATCTATGAACTGCTGCAATATTTACTGCCACAACTGATTGTCCCCTTCCCATACTGATAGTTCTGCTTCACATAACTTGTCTTATTTACTGCACCATTCTATGTCCATGTTGTTGTGTTGTGTATATCTGATGAAGAGACCTGAGTAGTCTGGAAAGCTGCTATTATTACCATCTTTTCAGTTAAGGCCCCTTTACACACTGAGACTTTCTAGCGATCCCACCAGCGATCCCAACCTGGCCGGGATCGCTACAAAGTCTCTGGTGAGCTGTCAAACAGGCAGACCTGGCCAACAACGCAACAACGATCCGGACCTGCAGAACGACCTAGCTAGTCATTGGAGACGTTGTCAGTTAAACACACATCCGTGAAAACCACAGTGAAAACTGTCGGCAGACAGCAGACAGAGTAGCGCGATGAGAATGAACTCGGGTGAACTTCACCCGACTTCATTGTCATGCCGCGGCTCTGTCTGTGTGCTGTGTACTGATTAGCGGTCACCTGTGAAGGATTCACCGGTGACCGCTAATCCCCCGAGTGACTTAAGTGTCCCCCCCTCTCTCATACTCACCGATCCCCGATCACCGGCGCTGCACGGCGTTCACACTGCTCCAGCGGCTTTTTCTAATTTGAAAAAGCGGGCCGCTCATTAAACAATCTCGTATTCCCTGCTTTCCCCGCCCACCGGCGCCTATGATTGTTTGCAGTGAGACACGCCCCCACGCTGAGTGGCAGGTGTCTCACTGCACCCAATCACAGCAGCCGGTGGGCGTGTCACTATGGAGTATAGAAATAAATAAATAATTAAAAAGAAACGGCGTGCGGTCCCCCCAAATTTAATACCAGCCAGATAAAGCCATACGGCTGAAGGCTGGTATTCTCAGAATGGGGAGCTCCACGTTACGGGGAGCCCCCCAGCCTAACAATATCAGTCAGCAGCCGCCCAGAATGGCCGCATACATTAGATGCGACTGTTCTGGGACAGTACCCGGCTCTTCCCGATTTGCCCTGGTGCGTTGGCAAATCGGGGTAATAAGGAGTTATTGGCAGCCCATAGCTGCCAATAAGTCCTAGATTAATCATGTCAGGCGTCTCCCCGAGATACCTTCCATGATTAATCTGTAAGTTACAGTAAATAAACACACACAACTGAAAAATCCTTTATTAGAAATAAAAAACACAAACACATTCCCTGGTTCACCACTTTAATCAGCCCCAAAAAGCCCTCCATGTCCGGCGGAATCCAGGATGGTCCAGCGTCGCTTCCAGCTCTGCTGCATGAAGGTGACCGGAGCAGCAGAAGAAAAAGCCGCTCCTGTCACCTCCACGCAGCAAATGATGAGAGCCGCGTGATCGGCTGAGCTGTCACTGAGGTTACCTGTATCCAGCGGTGGATGCAGCGGTGGCCGCGAGTTTGGGTGCAGTGAGACACCTGTCACTCAGCGTGGGGGCGTGTCTCACTGCAAACAATCATAGGCGCCGGTGGGCGGGGAAAGCAGGGAATACGAGATTGTTTAATGAGCGGCCGGCTTTTTCAAATTAGAAAAAGCCGCTGGAGCAGTGTGAACGCCGTGCAGCGCCGGGGATCGGGGATCGGTGAGTATGAGAGAGGGGGGGACACTTCAGTCACTCGGGGGATTAGCGGTCACCGGTGAATTCTTCACAGGTGACCCCTAATCAGTACACGGCACACAGACAGAGCCGAGTTCATTCTCATCGCGCTACTCTGTCTGCTGTCTGCCGACAGTTTTCACGGATGTGTGTTTTAAGTCCCCTTTACACACTGAGACTTTGCTGCACAGAGGGAAACAAAGGACCAAAGAATGGTCCTGAACGATTTGTAGCGATCAGCAACTTCACAGCAGGGGCCAGGTCGCTGATGTGTTTCACACACTGCAATGTTGCTGGGGAGGTCGCTATAACGTCACAAAACAGGTGACGTTACAGCGATGTCGTTTGCGATGTTGCAGTGTGGAAAGCCACCTTTAGCCATTAAAAGGCTTCAACCACTAAGGACTTCAGTTCTTTTAAACAATTTTTTTATCTGTACGGTTGAGTCTAGAATGTATGGGCTCCTGCCAGGTTAGTGGGCATGACCAGCTTGGTTGGGGGCGTGACCAGCTTGGTTAGGGGCGTGACAATGTGTCTACTTGTCCATTATAATCATGCAAGAGGGGCTTCTCTCCCCCTCCTGTGGCTTCTCCCCCCTCCTGTGGCTTCTCTCCCCCTCCTGTGGCTTCTCCCCCCTCCTGTGGCTTCTCTCCCCCTCCTGTGGCTTCTCCCCCTCCTGTGGCTTCTCTCCCCCTCCTGTGGCTTCTCTCCCCCTCCTGTGGCTTCTCCCCCCTCCTGTGGCTTCTCCCCCCTCCTGTGGCTTCTCTCCCCCCTGTGGCTTCTCTCCCCCTCCTGTGGTTTCTCCCCCCCTCCTGTGGTTTCTCCCCCCCTCCTGTGGCTTCTCTCCCCCTCCTGTGGCTTCTCCCCCCTCCTGTGGCTTCTCTCCCCTCCTGTGGCTTCTCTCCCCCCTTGTGGCTTCTCTCCCCCTCCTGTGGCTTCTCTCCCCCTCCTGTGGCTTCTCTCCCCCTCCTGTGGCTTCTCTCCCCCTCCTGTGGCTTCTCCCCCCTCCTGTGGCTTCTCTCCCCCCCTGTGGCTTCTCTCCCCCTCCTGTGGTTTCTCCCCCCCTCCTGTGGCTTTGCACCCCCTGCACTCCCCATCTGGTGCTCTTACCCCCAGACCCCCGATTCTATTATAATCATCTCTATGACCACATGGACATCAGGCTGCATTTTGAACACGTCCCATCATATGACAAGTTACGTCATACCTGTCAGGAGCCCGTACATTCTAGCATCTACCTTATCTCTGCTGGCTAACACGGTACAAAGATATATTTGACCTGTACCAAAACAATATGGAAATGAGCCGGTGATATATAGCGGGAAACTGGTCATGAACTGGTTAAAGCTAAAAATAGCCAAGATATGAAGGGGTTAATGATAATGGTGACCCCAAAATAATGGAGACCCTGCACCTACCTCCACCTGCAGAGCCGCACACTAGATATATGGCTGCTCTGTGCTTACAGGACCTGTGATGATGTCACATGGAGGGGAGGAGTCAGGGTCACATGATCAGCTCCATGTGTGTGTGGAGCAGGTAAGGCTGCTTTCACACATCCGGTTTGAGCAGTGCGGCTCAATCCGGCTGTGAAGCCTATGCAACGGATGCGGTGAAAACACCGCATCCTTTGCATAAGTTTTTTACATGCGGCCGGTCCGGTTTTTGCTGCTTGCGGCATGCTACTGAGCATGCGCAGTGGCAAAAACCGCATGCGGCGGCCGGATGCGGTTTTTGCCGCATCCGGCATCCATAGAGATGCATTGGGAAAAGCGTTTTTTTTTTGCCGGAGCAAAAAACGTGCCATCCGGCCGCCGCATCGGCTAAATCTGCCGCATGCGGCAAAAACCGGACCGAACGCAAGCCCATGCGGCACTAATTAAAGTCTATGCAGGAAAAAACGCAACCGGCAGCAAAAAAAAAAAACGGTTGCGGTTTTCCTGCAAAGTGCCGGATTGTGCCGCATTGCAAAAGCCGGATGTGTGAAAGCAGCCTAACTGAGGTATTGGAAGCCGCAGTCGTCCTGGAGACCTCAGACAGGTGCAGACATACTGGAAGCCACAGGCAGATTGGTAGCTGAGGTGCTGGAGGCCACAGATAGTCTGGAGATGTTCTGGAGACCTCAGACAGGGGCAGACATACTGGAAGCATAACACTGGAAGCATAGCACTGGAGGCATAGCACTGGAAGCATAGCACTGGAGGCATAGCACTGGAGGCATAGCACTGGAAGCATAGCACTGGAGGCATAGCACTGGAAGCATAGCACTGGCAGCATAGCACTGGAAGCATAGCACTGGAAGCATAGCACTGGAGGCATAGCACTGGAAGCATAGCACTGGAGGCATAGCACTGGAGGCATAGCACTGGAAGCATAGCACTGGAGGCATAGCACTGGAAGCATAGCACTGGCAGCATAGCACTGGAAGCATAGCACTGGAAGCATAGCACTGGAGGCATAGCACTGGAAGAATAGCACTGGAGGCATAGCACTGGAGGCATAGCACTGGAAGCATAGCACTGGAGGCATAGCACTGGAAGCATAGCACTGGAAGCATAGCTCCCAACCGTCCCAGATACAGCGGGACTTTCACGGTTTTGTATGTCTGGTCCCAAGTCCCGAGCGTGAACTATGTATCCCGTGGCTCCGCCCACCCACTGTAGCCCCGCCTCTCTGTTGCTCCCTTCTATCCACATGACCATTACAGGGCCGAGCGCCCTACATGAAACTCCTGTGACTGTGCTACTGCTAAGGTATGAATCCTCTCAGAGCTGCACCCCAGCCCCAGAGCTGCACCCTCAGCCCCAGAGCTGCACCCGCAGCCCCAGAGCTGCACCCCCAGCCCCAGAGCTGCACCTCCCAACCCTAGAGCTGCACCCCCGAGCCCCAAAGCTGCACCCCCAGCCCCAGAGCTGCACCCCCGAGCCCCAGAGCCGCACCCCCCAGCCCCAGAGCTGCACCCTTAGCCCCAGCGCTGCACCCCCCAGCCCCAGAGCTGCACCCCCAGCCCCAGAGCTGCACCCCCAAGCCCTAGAGCTGCACCCCCCAGCTCCAGAGCTAAACCCCCCAGCTCCAGAGCTGCACCCCCAGCCACAGAGCTCCACCCCCCAGCCCCGGAGCTGCACCCCCCAGCGCCAGAGCTGCACCCCCCAGCCCAGAGCTGCACCCCCAGCCCCAGAGCTGCACCCCCAGAGCTGCACCCCAAACCACAGAGCTGCACCCCCAGCCCCAGAGCTGCACCCCAAACCCCAGAGCTGCACCCCCATTCCCAGAGCTGCACCCCCAGCCCCAGAGCTGCACTCCCAGCCCCAGAGCTGCACTCCCAGCCCCAGAGCTGCACTCCCAGCCCCAGAGTTGCACTCCCAGCCCCAGAGCTGCACCCAAGCCCCAAAGCAGCACCCCAGCCCCGGAGCTGCACCCCAAACCTCAGAGCTACACCCCAAACCCCAGAGCTGCACCCCCAGCCCCGAACCTGTGCGCTTCTCTCCAGCTGTTTTCTCTGACTCCCCTTGTGTTTGCTTCTCACTGCTGCAGACACACCGGAAATCAGGAAACTGAGGAGCAGACCGTACAATCGGGCACTCGTTTCCTCTCCTGCAGTTAGCACTGGCCAGTAAGGCTGCTTTCACACATCCGTTTTTCTTCTGCGGCAGAATCCGGCACTTTGCAGAAAAAACGCAACCGGTTTTTTTTGCTGCCGGTTACGTTTTTTTTGCATAGGCTAACATTAGTGCCGCATTGTGCCGCATGGGCTTGCGTTCCGTCCGGTTTTTGCCGCATGCGGCAGATTTAGCCGATGCGGCGGCCGGATGGAACGTTGCCTGGCACGTTTTTTTGTGCGGCAAAAAAAAACCGCATTGCGCCGCATCCGGTCAATGCGGCCCAATTTTCAATGCATGCCTATGGGCGCCGCATGCGGCGTCCTGCGGTAAAAACCGCATCCGGCCACCGCATGCGGTTTTTGCCACTGCGCATGCTCCAGTAGGCAGGATCTATTTTCTCAGCCTACTTCCTGCGTCCACTTCCTGTCCCACACAGACCGCGCGCACAAGGAGAGAAGCAGCACCTCCACCGCTTGCCCACCCGTGAGTCCTATATCCCTGGCCAGACGAGACCCCCTCTGCCCGCCAGGCACCACCCGGCCGCAGGCAGCAACCGGCACCACCCGGCTGCAGGCACCAGCAGGCAGCAACAGGCCGCAGGCACCACCCGGCCACAGGCACCAGCGGGCAGCAACCAGCACCACCCGGCAGCAGGCAGCAACAGGCCGCAGGCACCACCCGGCAACAGGCACCAGTGGGCAGCAACCGGCCGCAGGCACCACCGGGCAGCAACCGGCCGCAGGCACCACCGGGCAGCAACCGGCCGCAGGCACCACCGGGCAGCAACCGGCCGCAGGCAGCAACCGGCACCACCCGGCCGCAGGCAGCAACCGGCACCACCCGGCCGCAGGCAGCAACAGGCCGCAGGCACCACCCGACCGCAGGCAGCAACCGGCACCACCCGGCTGCAGGCACCAGCAGGCAGCAACCAGAACCACCCGGCAGCAGGCAGCAACAGGCCGCAGGCACCACCCGGCCACAGGCACCAGCGGTCTGCAACCGGCCGCAGGCACCACCGGCCGCAGGCACCACCCGGCCACAGGCACCAGCGGGCAGCAACCAGCACCACGGGCAGCAACCGGCCGCAGGCACCACCGGGTAGCAACCGGCCGCAAGCAGCAACCGGCACCACCCGGCCGCAGGCAGCAACCGGCACCACCCGGCCGCAGGCAGCAACAGGCCGCAGGCACCACCTGACCGCAGGCAGCAACCGGCACCACCCGGCTGCAGGCACCAGCAGGCAGCAACCAGAACCACCCGGCACCAGGCAGCAACAGGCCGCAGGCACCACCCGGCCACAGGCACCAGCGGTCTGCAACCGGCCGCAGGCACTACCGGCCGCAGACACTACCCGACCGCAGGCAGCAACCGGCACCACCCGGCTGCAGGCACCAGCAGGCAGCAACCGGCACCACCTGGCAGCGGGCAGCAACCGGCCGCAGGCAGCAACCGGGCAGCAACCGGCCGCAGGCAGCAACCGGCCACAGGCAGCAACTGGGCACCACCCGGCCGCAGGCAGCAACGGGCACCACCCGGCCGCAGGCAGCAACTGGCACCACCCGGCCGCAGGCAGCAACAGGCACCACCCGGCCGCAGGCAGCAACAGGCACCACCCGGCCGCAGGCAGGAACAGGCACCACCCGGCAGCAGGCAGCAACAGGCTGCAGGCACCACCCGACTGCAGGCAGCAACCGGCACCACCCGACCGCAGGCAGCAACCGGCACCACCCGACTGCAGGCACTAGCAGGCAGCAACCAGCAGCAGGCACCAGCCGCAGGAAAAGTCTAGCAAAAATGTCTTCTTCTGGGAGCCCTCCTGCACCTTCTCATCAAAATGAGGTATTTTTTTTTATTTTTGTGTTTTCACCCATTCACGACCCACGACAGATATTTGTCATGGATCGTGTATGGTTAATCCATGCACCCTGCCAAGGGCAGGTCGTGGTGCTCCGCGCACATATCATCTGGTTTTATCAGCTAACATGTGTGCCTGCAAGTTATGAGTGGCATTACGCTCCACCCGTAACTTTTAACCCCTTACATCTCGCAGCCAAAGTCTGGCAGCGAGATGTATATCCGTCTGGCATTTTGTAAACACCGTACATACAAGTAAAACTATACGTTTGGTGTCTACAAACTCGCAACGACCTCAGGCATCACAACACATTAGTTTTACGATATAGTGAACATGGTGAATTAAATATGACACAAAGTATTGTGCGATCACACTTTTTTTGCAGGTTTTCCACACTTGGAATTTTTTGGTTGTTTTAAAGTACACTATATGGTAAAACTTATGGTTTGTTTCATTTAAAAGTACAACTTGTCCCGCCAAAAAAATAAGCTCTCATAGAAGGAGGAAAAATAAAAGGGAAAATGCTCTGGACCTGAAGGGGTTAACAATCAAAATATATTACAAATCGATTTACCTTTTTTTTTTTAACAGGAATATGAAGTTAAGGCGCTTCCAGGAGGGGACACGAGGGGTGGAGAGATACAAGGAGTGGGCGCACAGAGTGTAAGTTTATTTCAAATGCACCCAACACATCCACAGTGCACCCAACATATCCACAGTGCACCCAACACATCCACAGTGCACCCAACACATCCACAGTGCACCCAACACATCCACAGTGCACCCAACACATCCACAGTGCACCCAACACATCCACAGTGCACCCAACACATCCACCTTTTTTTTTTTTTTTTTTTTAATTTAGGCTTCCGATTCTGGGGCTCGGGGTAGAGTTCCTCCCAACACCTCCTCCCATGGACGTCGGCATAATCGTCGCGGCGGTCACAGTGTAAGTTTTTTTTTTTGTTTTTTTTTGTTTGTTTTTTATCTACTTCATTGTCATTTTTGTGTAATTTTTTTTTATCTGGTTTTCAACAGGCTTCACAGCGTGCTCCTGACTCAGACGGTGAGGAGGCCGGATGTATTAACAACATCGACCTCCTCATCGATGAAGTTCGAGAGCGGGAGCCGCTGTGGAATATGGGTGACCGCCGCCACGCTGATTCGGTTGTTAACCGTCGGCTATGGGAGGAGGTATGCCGTGAAGTGGTGACAGGTTGGGAGGACCTTAATCCTAGTGCCCAGAATCGAGCAAGTAAGTATTCACAGTTCAGTAGGTTATGTTGCAGGATGTAATGTTTTGTATAATAACCATTTTGTGTTTTCACTTTTCAGGGGAAAAAGTTCAGAACCGGTGGCGGTCCATCAGGGATCGCTTCAAGAAGGAGTTGAACAAAGAGATGCTGGCCCCGAGTGGATCCGGAGGACGCGTCTCAAGAGTATTTCCGAGTGTTGGCGTTCCTCCGGACAACAATGGCGTGCAGAAGGTAAATATTTCACACAACATCTACAAAGTGAAACTGTTTACATGTGTAACCTTTTTTGAGTTTCAGCAAGAGACAGGCAATAGCAATATAATTTTTTTTTTTTTTGTTTCCTTTCTTCCACAGCATTGTCTGCAGCACCTGGGAGCCAGCATCAAACCGTCCTGAAGCGATCCCAACACAGTCATCCACCGGAGAACACTTGGACAGACCCCACCCTTCTGCACCTTCCCTGTCTTCTGGTCCCTCTGTCCCATCCACCAGCACTGGAGCATCTGGTGAGGCTTCATTACATGAAGCTGCTGCTGACGAGTTAGCTTTTCCCCTACCCCACCCCTCTGACACTGCTGCCCTCAGTACAACACCATTGGGTTCTAGGCGTCAGCGTCAGAGGGGTCTGGATAGGAGCTATGCGCCCGAGTTCTTGCTTCTAAATGCAGCCTTCCAGAACGCAATCAAATTGCTCTCCCAGCAAACCAGTGCTGCATTCAGCCTGGTTCAAAACACCATGCAGAGCAATACGCATGAATTGTGCACGCGTCTGGACAGGCTGCATTTAGATGTAAGAAAGTCGCCCAATCATTGTTTTTTCCAGGCAGTCCTCGAGCGCATGGAAAACCTTTCTCCTGAGCAGCAGATGCATGTAATGCAAGCCACCCAGTATGCTCTGGTGCAGGTTACCTCCAACCACCATAATTCCTCCCGCACCTGCCCCCTCTCCAGCCACTGTCCCTCCTCCCCCTCCTATACAATACCAGCATCCTGCCCCATTCCAGCGTCCAGCCCCGTACCAGTTCACAACTACAACATCTGTCCGTCCACTCCCTGCCCTACCTGTACTCCCTGCCCAGTACCACCAGTCTCCTTCCACACCCATCCTGCCCCAACTACAATACTCTTCTTCACCCACCACCTCTTCTGTCACCCAATCCCTCCACTCCACGCCTCATTCCATGCCATCTCCTGTTTTTCCTCTTGGTTTCTCCACCACCACTTCACCTTCTGTTTCTTGTATTCCTTCACCCTCACCAAAATCCACCCTCCATACTCCCACTGTCCAAGTGTTGCCATCTGACAGCCCCAGCCCCTCCAGTACTATCTCCACCCAAGAATTTTTTAACTTATAAATTTTTCCATTAAATTAATGTATATAATAAAAAATACTTTTTTGGTTTAAAGATTTATTGTGTGGTTTTTTAATCATAAGCAAAAATGTTATGGTATGAAGGTAAAATGTGGTTTAACAATAAAACAAATTTTAAAAAAAAGGTACAAGGTATAATAAAAGGTAATAGACTTTAAAAAAGTAATTACGAATCTAAGGGGTACTTCTCACATAGCGAGATCGCTGCTGAGTCACTGTTTGTGTGACGCACCAGTGACCTCATTAGCGATCTCGCTGTGTGTGACACTGAGCAGCGATCTGGCCCCTGCTGTGAGATCGCTGCTCGTTACACACAGCCCTGGTTCTTTTTGTTGCTCGTTGCTCTTCCGCTGTGAAGCACACATCGCTGTGTTTGACAGAGAGAGAGAGAGAAACTATCTTAATGTGCAGGGATCAGGGACCCAGCGTCTGGAAGGTGCGAACGCTGGTAACCAAGGTACACATCGGGTAACTAAGCAAAGTGGTTTGCTTGGTTACCCGCTATTTACCTTGGTTACGAGCGTCCGCAGCTGCCAGAAGCCGGGCTGCCTGGTTCATGCACACGTAACCAAGGTACACATCGGGTAACTAAGAAACCCGATATTTACCTTGGTTATAAGCGTACGCCGCTCTCAGGCTGCCATTGCCTGTGCCCTGCACACGTAGCCAGAGTACACATCGGGTAACTATGCTTTGCTTAGTAACCCGATGTGTACCCTGGCTATGAGTGCAGGGAGCCAGCGCTAAGTGGTGTACGCTGGTAACCAAGGTAAACATTGGGTAACAAAGCACAGCATTTTGCTTAGTTACCTGATATTTTTCTTGGTTACCAAGCGCAGCATCGCTTCCACGAGTTGCTGGTGGCTGGTGAGATCTGCCTGATTGACAGCTCACCTGCAACCATGTAGCAACGCAGCAGTGATCTTGACCAGGTCATATCTTGGTCGGAATCGCTGGTACGTCGTTTTGTGAGATGGTACCCTAAGAAGTTTGGTATATACCTACAAAGATTAAATCATGTCATCCTGCCATTCCAGTCTTCCTTCAGGTGACATGAAGTAATCGGCAAACTTGTCCCTTAATCGACAAACAGGAACACTTCTTCTTACACTAACATTAGTGTAATCACGCAAAGTACTTTGCTCAGCATTCTCATCAACATTTATACTTTCTTTAGATATGACAAAATTGTGGAGGACAACACATGCTTTAATTACCTCATCAACAGTTTCAGTCTTCAGGTTAATGGCGGTCAATAAAACTCGCCATTTAGCTGTTAGAATACCAAAAGAGCACTCAACCATTCGACGCGCTCTGGATAATCGATAGTTGAATACTTTTTTGGTTTGTGTCAATCCACTGCTCGAGTAGGGCTTTAGAAGGTGTTCTGAAAGTTGAAAAGCTTCGTCAGCTACGAACACAAATGGCATTGGTGGCCCAGTGGTGTCCGGAAGTGGTCTTTCTGCTGGAAAGTCAAGGGTGTTCCCATACAACTGCCGCCCCATCACTGACATCTTGAACACTTGGGAATCGTTGGAGTGGCCATAGGCACCAATGTCCACTGCTACAAATTTGTAATGTGCATCTGTGATGGCAATAAGTAGAATGGAAAAGTACTTTTTATAATTGTAAAACTCCGATCCAGATGCCACTGGTTTCACAATCCTGATGTACTTCCAGTCCACCGCACCCAAGAAATTTGGAAACTGACAGATTTGTTGGAAGCTATCTGCAATTTGCAGCGAAGTGTCCCTTGTGGGTTGTGGAATAAATTCTTCCTGCAAACAGTCCCACAATGCTCTGCAGGTATGGCGGACAATTCCGGATATTGTGGAGACTCCAAGTTGGAATTGGAAGTGGAGAGAAGATAGTGATTCTCCTGTTGCAAGGAATCTGTCAAAAGTAAGACAATAATTAATAAAAAAAATAACAACAGTTTAACCCCTTAACGAACCATGACGTACTGGCAACGTCATGGATCGTGTGAGGTTAATCCCCACCCCCTGCCGTGGGCAGGTCGTGGCCATCCGCGCACATATCAGCTGATTTCAACAGCTGGCATGTGTGCCTGGTAATCGTGAGTGGAATCGCTTCCACCGGCGACTATTAACCCTTTACATCTCGCTGCCCAAATCTGGCAGGGAGATGTATATGCGCTCTGCCATTACAGTGAATTACCCCGCCCCCCTTGGAAGTCACGTGACATGATCACGTTGCCATGGTAGCACAGGGTCATGTGATGACGCCTGTAGCTAACATGAGTCACGTCCTCTCAATGCCGGAATACAGCCAGCATTGAAAGTTAAGCACAATATCTGCAGTTCTGAGCTCTGTAGCTGTGATCTTGACATATGGCAGAAAAATTAAAAGGTTAAAAAAATATAAAAACATACAGCTATTTGGTATAGCCTCGTTCAGAAATGCCCGATCTATCAACATATAAAATCAATTATCTGATTAGTAAACTGCGTAACGGCCAAAAATCAATAAAAGCAAAAAATCCGTTTTTTGATTGTTGCAAAGTGCGCAAAATACAATAACCGGCGATCAAAATGGAGCATCTGCAACAAAATGTTCCAGTTAAAACCGTCAGCTAGAGACGCAAAAAAATAAGCCGTCACTGACTCATAGATCCAGAAAAATTAGAGCGCTATGGGTTTCTGAAAATGGCGCAAAACGTGTGGCCTTTTTTTTGGACAAGCTTGTGACTTTTTGTTAACCCCTTAAATACAAGTAAAACTAATCATGTTTGGTGTCTACAAACTCTCAATGACCTCAGGCATCACAATGACACATAATTTTTACCATATAGTGTACACGGTGAATAAAATATCCAAAAAACTATTGTGCGATAACACTGTTTGACATTTTTCCACACTTGAAAATTTTTTGCCACTTTCCAGTACACTAGATGTTAAAAATTATGTTATCATTTAAAAGTACAACTTGTCCCGCAAAAAAACAAGCCCTAATATGTCAAGATTGATGGAAAAATAAAAAAGTTACAGCTCTCTGAACAAAGAGGTAAAAAACAAAACGGAAAAACGCAAAATGCCCAGGGGCTGAAGGGATTAAAGTCTCCTAACAGAAGAAGATACAGTAAAAATGCCTTACCTAAGAGTCACCAGCAAACGCTCCGCTGGTGAAATGGAGAACCGGCAGTAAGTGTCAGACTTCCGGATTTGTTCTTCCACGTAGCCAACCAGAATGTCGAAGGAATCCGGGGTCATCCGTACATAGCTGGCAAACCTTTCAGGGTGTCTTCTTAACTCTAAATATAGAGTGCAATAAACCCCACGGGACATTCTGTGGGCTGTCAATGGGTGCATCCAAAAGCGCCACAGTCGCTGACGCATTATGCGCTGTTGCTCTTTCTCCCGCACAATTATTGCTAACCGATTAGCCTCAAAATTGAAGTCCACGGAAATCCTCAAGATATTTTGCTATTATAGCATCCATGTCTCCCTCTTTGTCTTCAAGCTGTCTTGTGCTGTGAAAGCACTGTATATATAGTTTTTCATTGGCCAATCAACGTTTTGGTTTTTTAGTGGGTTTTTTTTCTTCTCTTTCAAAAAACGGATCCGTCAAAAAATGGACCAAACGGATGCAAAAAAAGGACCAAACGGATGCAAAAACCAGACCAACCAGATCCGTTTTTTCCGGATCCGGCACAACGGATCTGGGAAAAACGCATCTGGTTGGTCCGTTTTTTGCACATTTGCTGTCGGATCCGTTGCATCAGGCACAAACTGGATTGTTGGAAAAAATTTACTCAGTCTAAAGGGCTGCTGCAGAAAATAGAAAGAGTTAAGGACTAAATAGTC